>NW_019723910.1:527161-597623 GCF_002891405.2 Cryptotermes secundus | reverse complement strand
TAAAATAAAACTGACTGTAGTAATTATTGGGGGATATCACTGCTATCAACTTCATATAAAATTTTGTCCAATATTCTTCTTTCAAGGTTAAGTCCATATATAGATGAAATTATTGGGGCTCATCTGTGTGGGTTTTGACATAACAGATCAACTACAGATCAGACCTTTTGCATTTGTCAGATACGGGAGAAAAAATGGGAGTACGATGAGACAGTACATCAGGTATTCATAGACTTCAAGAAAGCCTATGATTCAGTTAGGAGGGAAGTATTGTACAATATTCTGATAGAGTCTGGGATACCCATGAAACTAGTTAGGTTGATTAAAATGGGATTAAACAAAACATATAGTAAAGTCCGTGTACGTAAACATTTGTCTGATAAATTTCCTATTAAGAATGGTTTAAACAAGGAGATGCTTTATCGCCCCTCCTTTTCAACTTTGCCTTACAATATGCAATTAGGAAGGTCCAGGGAAACCAGGTGGGACTGAAATTAAACGGGACACATCAGCTATTGGTCTATGCCGATGATGTGAATCTACTGGGTGATAATGTAGATACCCTAAAGAAAAACACACAAACTTTAATTGACCCAAGTAAAGAGGTTGGTCTAGAAGTAAACACAGAGAAAACTAAGTATATGTTACTGTTTCATCACCAAAATGCAGGGCAAAATTATGACAGAAANTTAAGGGAGGAACATCGACTGAGGGTGTTTGAGAACAGGGTGCTGAGGAGAATATTTAGACCGAAGAGGGATGAAGTGACAGGAGGATGGAGAAAACTGAATAATGAGGAGCTTCATAAATTGTACTCTTCTCCAAGTATAATTAGAATGATCAAGTCAAGGAGGATGAGGTGGGTAGGTCATGTAGCACGAATGGGGGAGACGAGGAATGCGTGTAGGATATTGGTGGGAAAACCAGAAGGAAAGAGACCACAGGGAAGACCAAGGCGTAGGTGGGTGGACAATATTAGAATGGATGTTGGAGAGATAGGATGGGATGGTATGGATTGGAGAGATCTGGCTCAGGATAGGGATCAGTGGAGGGCTCCTGTGAACACAGTGATGAACCTTCAGGTTCCATAAAATGCTGGGAAATTCTTGAGTAGCTGCAGAATTGGCGGCTCCTCCAGAAGGGCTCAGCTCCGTAAGTAAGTAAGTCTTGTAGAAGTTTATCAACATTTTGGAGGAATGTACCGCCTCCACCTTCAGGATAGATGAATGAGCCACCAAGAAGTATAAAATCTCAGTCTTCCTTAGCTGAACTTATTCTTTAAAATCTGACATTCAATTTTTATTACTTTAATGCTTTCAGTTACTTTGATAGCTCAGGTGGTTAGCTGCTGGCTTCCCACCATGGCGGCACCGATTCGATACCAGATCAAGTCATATGGGATTTCTGGTGGACAAATTGTCCCTTAGGCAGGTTTTCTCGGAGTACTTCGGTTTCCCCTGCCAATTCTCATTCCACCGACTGCTCCACACTCAATTATTATCTGGGGCTGGTACAATAGGTCAATTAGTGGCCGACGTACCAAGTGGAATCAGTCTCACCCTACATAATAAAACTACTTCATCTCTTGTCCCATTTCCTTACCCTATTATAAGCAATTTTACGCAAAATTAATAAATTGCACCTATTTCCTAGATATCTGAAATACGTACGAAGCTTTACTCTTACATGTTTCATTAACACTATGCTCAATATTTTACTTCGCCCTCCAAAACATTACCTTACAGTTCTAAAATGGGGTTCCTAGGAGATTTCTGCTTAGTACGTAACCGCAAAATTATCAGTACTTTCAGGTTAGCATGAGTATGGGGGATGGGCCATAAAATCCGGCCCTTGCACGGCGACTTTCAATGATCTATTGTGGTTATTAGGTTAGTAACTGCTTGCATCTGTATTTAACTTAGCTATTATTTTAAAAATACGAAACGCATGTTCTAACCTTGAGTACACTGCCCTTCCTTTTCTTCAGAAAGGTCTTTGTAGTCCACATTGTTTACCTTATTAATAAATAAGGATGTACCTCACGATTCAAACAAAAGATACTTCATTACGCACATGTCCCAACACAACTATTCGATTGTATTCGACCGACCAATAGAACAGCCAACTCTCGCAGAATTCACTGAAGTTCACTGAATGTAATATCCCTACTGCAGCATTAGTATTTGCATTGCACTTACCTGTTCGTACCAACATCGCTCAAATAATTAATGGCCAAAATTGTATTCTGCCATTCTATTTAACTCGGTTGATGTGGTCTTACAATACGTTGCTGCAGGTAAGACGGTCAGACATGGACTTTATAAAGTGGTCATTCTAATTGCTTGAAGTAATTTGTTGACAGACTACCCTATTTATAGTAACAAAATATTTTGAAATAAATGTATTAAATTCAAATGTTGTTACCACTTCTTCAATTTAAGTCTGCGCTGCGGAATTCCGGATTTTCGTGAAAATAAAGAACTCTATGCACATTGCTACATCATGGTCTTCATGATGTAGGATCATACGCATGTGAAGATGTTGCAAATAGATCTATTTCAGTGTAGGATGGTTATGACGGATATATAATATTTCAAGTAATAAATGCCTTAGTAACTCTTATCAGTCGCTTAAGGGCGAGAGTTCATCAAGGAAACTAGCAACTGCAACGTAACCGCAACTGCGTTGCGGGTGCCAGTCTCCTTGGTGTGCCCTCGCCGTAAGACGCTTCAGTCAAACCGATCAGGTCTCATAGGATCACGGATCACTATATAGGCGTTTTATATCGTTACACCTATCTTCCGTGGGGGCATGGGCGTTTGGAAACCTAGTGGTAATTTCGTTACCTAAAATCGGATGCGCTTATTGTATAATCCCACAAATCTCCACTAGCTCTGGCTAGAAGATGATCGATGCCATCCTATGACTAGAGAAAAAATTTCATTCTACGTCTTTCGAAAATAAAAGCACAGGTCACCATCAAAGGTATTATTCAACCAAAAAATTCACGCTTAATTTCCCTTGTATTCGACATTGGACAAATTGGTGATCAAAATAATTATTGTGCTATATTATATGAGAAATGTACTGTGTGACCGACTAGAGTAAACTTACGAAGTCAATAAGTACGAAAAACGTTTATTCGTCGGGTCAAAGCTGGTGTCGACCTAGCGTGTTTTGTACTTGAAACTTTCATGGAGGGAAATTTTACGTAACATTTGAATCCTGCATATCGGTAGCACTGCAGTGATTGTATTGTGTTGTGGCGTGTATTTTGTGTTGATAAGAAAACCGTTTGGATCATTGGTTGTACTTATTATTGTCATACATATTATTCATAATGATAGAAGACTGTTGGGATGATGTCGATTCGGCACAAGTACCTGTTGGTTCATACGATTCTGGTACCAGTTTCGGCCGTGGCAGAGGATTTGTGCCATTGGAACAAGGACACAGCGTCGGGTATAGAAATGGTGGAACTGTTGACGGAAACGTTGAGGCTTCAAATGACAGTATTTCTCACGGAAAAAGTAAGGATGTGGCTAGAGGAGGGCAGAGAAATTACAGAGGTGGCAGAGGAGGTCGTGGAGGATCTTCATACAGAGGTGGTGCTGGTCATCAGGGCAGAAGAGAGGACGGTGGAAGACGCGATCACCAGGGAGATTCATCTACTAATGATGGAATTAAAAGTCGAAGGGGCAAAGAAGCTGGCAGTATGGAAAAGCCACGAGAAGTGTACATTCCACCAGAACCTGTTGATGATGACACCATGTTTGCTGGAGGCATTAGTACTGGTATGAACTTTGATAAGTATGACATTATGCAAGTAAATGTAACTGGTGAAAATGTTCCAAAATCAGTGGAACGTTTTGAAGACTCGGGACTTCGGCAGGTTCTATTGGACAACATTTGTAGGTCTGGCTATACGAAACCAACTCCAGTACAGAAACATGCTATTCCTATCGTAATTGCAGGAAGAGATCTAATGGCATGTGCTCAGACAGGGTCAGGTAAAACAGCAGCATTTCTTCTACCAATAATACACGTGCTACTGAATGACCCCAAGGAACTAATTGTGACACCTGACCACTGTGAACCCCAAGTAGTAATCATATCTCCTACAAGAGAATTGACCCTGCAGATTTTTAATGAATCTAGGAAATTTTCCCATGGCTCGGTTATAAAGACAGTTGTTGTATATGGGGGCGTAGCTTCTTATCATCAGTCACAGCACGCATTGAGAGGATGCCACATCTTGGTGGCAACCCCTGGTCGCCTCTTGGACTTTGTAAACAGACGTCAAGTTACATTTTCGTCTTTAAGGTTCTTGGTGTTGGATGAAGCAGACCGCATGTTGGACATGGGTTTCATGCCTGACATTGAGCGCATGATGGGACATCCAACCATGGTGGCAACTGGTGAGCGTCAAACATTGATGTTCTCAGCAACATTTCCAGAAGACATTCAGCGATTGGCTGGGAAATTTCTAAATAACTATTTGTTCCTAGCTGTTGGAATTGTAGGCAGTGCCTGTTCAGATGTAGAGCAGCATTTTCATCTGGTACCAAAATTTGAAAAAAGACCCAAACTGACTGAACTTGTTTCTCAAGAGGGATGTGAAAAAACGTTGGTTTTTGTTGAGATGAAACGCACTGCTGATTTCATTGCCTCATATTTGTCAGAGTGTGCTCTTCCCACAACAAGTATTCATGGAGATCGTTTACAGAGAGAACGAGAAGAGGCACTGGCAGATTTCAAGAGTGGTCGCATGGGAGTTTTAGTAGCTACTGCTGTGGCAGCAAGAGGACTGGATATAAAAAATGTACATCATGTTGTTAATTATGACTTGCCTAAGAGCATCGATGAATATGTTCATCGAATAGGACGAACTGGTCGTGTGGGAAATCGTGGAAAGGCAACCAGTTTTTATGATCCTGAAGTTGATGCTCCCCTAGCAAGAGATCTTGTGAAGATTCTTCAACAGGCAGGCCAAGATATACCTCCATGGCTGGAAAAGGATGCTTCTAGTGCTGTAACCTCATCACCATACCCTCATCATGGCCATTTTGGTGGAAAAGATTTTAGAAAGTTTGAAGATCAGAAAGATGGACCTGACAATACATTTGGAGCAGTGTCAGATAACCGTTACAGCTTGCCTCAACCTTTGGAACCTGAGGAAGAATGGTGAAATGCAGTATTACATACTCATGTCTGACTTTAAAGAGGCATGACAGAAATTCAGGGAAGAATTTGTAGGGTAATTATGTGTTTGTTTATACATGTCATATTTCCTTTGTAAACTCTTAATTTGCAACAAACACAGATATAAGATTTCAGTATAAGACATATTTGGAATGATAACTGCATACAGTTGAATTTAAAAGAATGTAATAGGGCTGTGAAGTGATTACAATTCTTAGTCTGCGTGCTTTAATTAATTAAATAAGTTGGTAAATATAAAAATACTTTGTTGTGAGAAATACCATTAAATTTTCTTTATTGTTTGCATCATGTTGTGTATTATAGTATTATACAACCAGCAACACAGCACATTCTTAATATATAAACCAATGAACTGTACTATTCGTTATTGCATTGTATTTTTGATGTTTATCTATGTTAGTAATCATTAATATGAATTTAATTACAATACTTGTGTTTCCTTATAATGAAGTTATATGTGTTAGGACTAATATTCAGAATATAAACACAAGTATTGAAATGAATTTCATATTAATGATTACTAACGTGGATCCACATCAGAAATAAAATTCAATAACATATAGTACATTTCATGAAAAATTGCCTCATTATGATCTAGCTGGATTGATACATGTAGCAAATGATATGACAATTACATCGGTTATCTGTTATGAATTTTCTGTGTTGACAGATATGCTTTACCATTAATTTACTTGAAGGTTAATAATAAATGTGTTGTTTGAAATGTGAACCTAACAGACATTCCTCTTGCACAGTCTGAAGTACAACAAATTTTAATGCTGTATTTCAGGTAATGTGGGTTTATAAATGAACAGTAAAATGCTGTTTTGCTCATGAGTTATTGTGCTGGGTCAGTGCATTGGAACAAGGCCTGAAGTTTGATTTTCATTAATTGCTTTTATTTTCTTTATGGAAAGAACTGATTAAGTATGTACTCTTTGTTCATTAAGTTTCTGGCTAAGGCGTTCAACATAGCCAAATTTGTAATTGTTCAGTTATAATAAATATTTCATTACCTAATTTGTATGAAATTTCTAGCTCTGACAGCCTATCATTTTTTCACTGTCAGACTGAATTGCAAGGTCACCATGTTTGTTGTACATTGTACAGAACAATTAACGTAAAAGAGACATTGTTTTAAGGTCTATTCCTAAACATAATTTCACAACCCTAGTGTTATTCCCACCTGGATGATATGAGCGGTTCACTTAAAACTTGTAAAACCTATTTTCCCATCACAGACTTAACAGTACTACAAATCTTGTGTCTTTAATGTCACATTTAAGTAATGCAAAATTGTAATCCACTAATAAAATGTAAGTTAGCTTCATATTTTTGATAGTAATATTCTCATCTTTGGTAGAATTTGTCATGTACAGATGTTGCTTACGTAAAAACTTAGACATAATCTAAAAGTTTCATGCCCTCACCATATTTTTAATGACTTATAAGCAGTATTTGATTGGAAATTTGTACGTACATTTATAGCTCTGCTTCACATGCCCGCCTCCAATGGTTCATTAGTCATGGCCATGAAAACAAAAGCCAAATATAAATTTCATTCTGCCACCACAGGATGATAGATAATGTCTCAATTTTCTACAAAGTGACTATTACATAGTATTTCTGTAAAACTTATTAAAGGTTTAAGAAGTTTTATAGAAAGACATGTTGCATGTGAGACAGTGGAACCAGTAACGTTTGATATGAAGTGATCTGCAGCAGGATGCTACAATATATTACATATTTTTCTACAATCTATTGCTATTGCAATCATGATGCTACTCTTGCTGTTACCTCACACAGTTGCATCTCCACCATGTTATTACTGAGTAGGAAATTAAAAAATGCGAAGATTATTGTCTTCTGGGATGGCATGTGATGTGATGTAGTCAGGTAGATTTGTTACCAACATTCCAGAGGAGAAGGCATATAGCAGGACTCTCCTTAACATTATAGTGAAAAAAAAAATACAACAAAAAGCTTTTCTCTTTGAGATATAGAACACAGTTCAAATATACATTCCAATTTAGAGTACACATGTTAACAAAAAGTATTATATTTTTGGACATTATCCATCGTCTTGTCTATTTTTTAAAAGCCATACTGTTTCTTTTAGAAAACGTTTTGGAGACTGGATTCTGTCCCCATCACGTAAAACCCACAATCCAGTCTCCAAAACGTGTTCTCAAAAGGAAACAGGACAGTTTTTAGAGAATAGACAAGACAATGGATAATGTCCAAAAATACAATACTTGTAGCAATATACCATCATCACAAACTTTTAGAGCTTATTAAAAAGTTTGCAGTTTCATGTATTTACTGGCCTTGATGTCCATTTATTGCTGATGCAAATTGTAACAGGGCAATTTGAATTCTTCTATCCGTGTTACTAAATATATAAGAAATGGAGGTAGGGGGGGGGACTTTCACGCAAAATTTGCAGAAATATTTGGGGTCTGTGCTGATCATGGCCAAGCAGTCTTAAGGCATGAAATGTCTTTGCCCGCTGAAACACTGTAGTGGGTTTGAATACCATACGAGGTATGGATGTCTGCATTTCTTCTGTGTTTGTATTGTCCTGCATAAAACATGCCAGGTGGCCTAATACTAAAAGGCAGAAGAATTGAGGTATGTATCAACTTTCGTATGCCTAGCTACAACTGGTATGAAGCTATCACATTAAAATGTAAAAATACTTTCAAAAGTTATGGCTGGTCATGTCACAAAATAAGGAAAGCACGCAAAAAAAGTAAAATAAAATCACTACATGAAATTGGTGGAAGCATCATTTCCTTTATAATTATTCAGTTGTGAAAAGGTTTCCTGTAATTTGGTGAGAGACACATTTCACCCCTGCAGTTAGTTGCTTCATATGCAACATCAGTAAACAATATTACATTTTAAATCTTAGTAATGTTACAATTCTAATTAGTTTTAGGACCCAAGATCAGTTGCACTAAATCATCATTTTGCTACACTACACCATTAATGGTATAAAATCTGTATGGGAAAGGTGTGACTGACAAAATTAAAAATCGTATTAATTATGTTCTATTAAATTGTGACTAAAATTACTGCATATTTGTGCAATCGTTAACAGCTGGTGCACAAATTTTCTGCTTGAACTTGCAAAATTGTATATTTGGTACACATCAGCGCCAAGGAAAGCCTGTGTTAACTGCAATGAAAACTTCTTATGTGATACAGGAGATGTGGATCATCTGGTGGCAGTGGTTGCACTCCAATTGATTAAGAAATAGGGGATTCACTCTTAAGTTGATCATAGAACCCAGTTAGTAGCATCCTATGATTCAAATTTGTTCCAAGATAAGTAACAGATCAGCTAAGTCAATAGTGATATGGATATTATTTGTCACTTTCACACACTGAAGCAACATTGTGCTCTGTCAGTTTTGGAGTGGGTGATCACTTCTGCCCACTGCTCTGCTGTTGGCTAGTTCTTGGCTATATTAGTTCTCAATTTATGTTTATCAGCCAATGTGAAGCACATCAGTCCCTGTTGATGGAGATGCAGACAATCTTGAAACATCAGATTATTAAAATACATTGATAAGACCTGCAGAGATTAAACTTCACTGTATTCATCCACTGTTACATTTTAAATCCTGTGCCAATTCTGTGCATGTTTTTTTTTAAGACAAGTGTCATTGATCTTACTGGTTGTCAGTTTATGTTTGGTGAATTTTGGGGGGTTATTTTGCACACAGCTAGTGCTTGCATGTAACCAAGAGATGGAATAATGTGTTCAAGAAAGGCAACTTACTTTAATGTGATCATTTACTTATCATGAAATTCACTTGCAGTATTTAGATTTGTGAATAAATGCTCTTTAAAATTGGAATAAACTTAATTAAAACTAATCAACACACTATTTACAAAAGTAAATTGGAATTACCAATTGACAACTAACAGTGGTGTGGGGAAAGCAATCTCAATTATAGCACAAATAATATCACTTGGTATAGATGAATGTAATTCCACACATGACCTCTCAGCTGCTGTGGACTTATAGCATATGATACATTGCTACACAATCCAGTCATTTAAATATACACACACACACAGTATATTACCACAGTGAACATCATAAAAGTAAAAATGATTTGCACTAAAATTCTGGAATCACTGAACTTACATAGTCTACTCATGTGTGGTTTCTAAAGACAAAGGTGTGAATGAATACTATTTCTGAAAAAGATGAGCATCTGGATATGATTTGTGGAATATGAGATCTCGTGATAACGACTATGAAGAATACTGTGTTCTTGGATGTGACAACATGTAATCTTGTAGAAGTTTACTGATGTTTCACAAGAATGTATTGCCTTCATCATCAGGGTCAAAGAGTAAGCTCAGAAAGCAGAAACAATACTCTTCAGGGAGTGACTCAATTCAAACCCAATTGATCACAATGGAATTTCTTACACCATCTGTCACATTGATTGGCATGTAAGTTTTTATGGTGTTAATTACATATTCCATTCAATGTAGTTAAGGGAAAACAATAACATTCCGTGTATACAGATCGTAAGTTTGAACAGTTCTGTACACATTTCAATGTTTCTGTTATGGTAAACCTCGAGTATCAATCTGTGTCTCTGGTTTAAATTTGATGGAGTTTTTGCAGTCTGGTCGCTCCTAACTTAATTTTGAACACCACTGAACCATGCTGAACACTGACTCAATAAATGTTCACTTACCATCAGTCTTAAACTGATAACTCCTCACACTTTCAAACTCACAATTAGCCATAGGCAAAAACACGTTACCTTCAACTAAAATAAGTCTGCAACAGTTGCCTCCATGAATTTCTTATAAATGGCCATGAAGCTGGCAACAAATGCTTCAAGGTGGATGATGGGTTTGCTGCCCAGATGTATACGATGTTCAAAGAATGCTGCTTTTTCAACAATTTGAGTCTTCAACTGCATATCACAATTTTTAACAAGCTCTTGAAGTAGACCCTAAATAGTAAAATAAAGTTTCATCATATACCATCCAGTGTTAATAAGATGTTTGAGCCAGAAGCAAGTACCACCAACCAATGAACCACACAAGTTCTAGTTAAGAACAATGAACCATAAATGATTCAACTTACATAATTGACCAAAAATATTCTACTTCCACTTGTAATTTGTAAATGATCTCTTCTTCATAAATTTCAAAGTAACTTTCTGCAGATCTCACATACTGAATTGCAATGCAATCTGTTGAACAGTTTATGCAATACAGAGGAAAGTCCATTTCTGGCCTTTTGTAAATTAAGCTTTATTATGGAGCAATGAGTGAAAACTGGAATCACCCAATAACTTTTGAAGGAAATCTCCCATACTGAACTTTAAGAAAATCTGTCCAGCAGTTTAGGCTTTAGTGCTAGGTCAGACGTGAATGGACAAAGATGACTTCCACATAATGCATTTGTTTTTAATTTGAAAAAACTCCTAAAATTCAGATTATTTAGAATGATGGTAAAATTCACATACTTTGACACTTAACCCACAGAATTATAGGTGCAAATTCAACAAATGTCATCAATGCCCAAAGCCTCTGTGTTTAATTAAACACTATGCCATTAAGACATGAGACAGTGAAGGTATAGCTCCATATATTCTTAAGTTCAACACATAAAGGTAAACAGTCAGCTTCATGCCCCAGCTCCTTCACCCCTGAGGAAAGAACCCTACCAGTACCCATCGGAGAAGTGGCTGGGTGGGTCCAGAGCTTGTTTGGTTGCTGCAGAGAAGGGAAAATCTCCATCCCTGCTAAGAATCAAAGCCCAATTCCCTGATCATTCAGTTTGCAGACCAGTCATAATGAGTTTTCTTGTGTCATCACAGATTACATGTAATTATAAGAAACATGGCATTATATTGTTAACCTAAAACCCATACTGTTGCTGGTCCACTTGTCAGCAGCTGGTGCAAAGTTGACTTATAGTCTGCTGAGTTGCATGTTTGTTGCCAAGTTTAGTAAGACTATGATTACAAAAATTTCAATAAATATACCTCAGTCATTTATAATTGAGCATGCAGTAGTATAGTTGGGGCACTACACTACAAGCCAGAAAGTCATAGGTTAGATTCCTAATGAGGTCATTGGACTTTTCAATTGACTTAATCTTTCCAGCTACACTATGGCCCTGGGGTCGATTCAGCCTCAAACAGAAATGAGTACCAGGAATCTTCCTGGGAGTAAAAGGCAGATGTGTGTAATGCTGACCTCACTACCATCTGTGAGCCTCAACATCTCACAACCCTATGGACCTCCATGGCCCCATACAGTGATAGCTTTACCTTTATGTTTAGTCATTTATAATGAATATGAACAACCTCTGCCAACTTACTATATTGCCATTTTAGACCATCAGTCACCTAACTGTTCATAAAAATCTCCACCTTTTATGGAATTTGGTGGTTTATTATTTTGTTGACCAGGATCCACAAATTAACTCCTGAGCCAGCTGAATTCAGTCTGCACCCTAGTTAGTTAGTTAGTTAGTTATTTAGAGAGGGTGGGTTTCCCCATGCACCATGACCAGTTTGATCTATTGTGCTTCCCTCTCTGATATTCTACCAGTCTCTATACCCTACTGATAAATGGTGCGTACCATCAGTCCCACCGAGCAAGCGAGTTCGGCCACTTGCTTAGCGGTGTCTATAATGCTTCCCCCATCTATCAGAGGCCTTACAGACTATTGTTAGGCGGGAAACGTCCTGGAATTTGGCTCAGTGATCTCCTTTGGGGATATGAGGTTCTTTTACATGCCGTAAAGTTACGACACGGGACACACAGCTTAAAGTCCCTCCCGGAGAACTTGTTCCCTGAATTTTTCCGCCCTTAAAAATTCGACGACCTCCGCCGGGTATTTGAACCCGCGTACTACGAGTCATGAGGTGGGAACGTTACCTCTAGACTACGGAGGCCGCTAGTCTGCACCCTAACACCCCATTCCTTTAAGATAATTTTAATATTACCCTCTCATCTATGCCTGGGTCTCCAAAGAGCTCCCTTCCTTTCAGCTTTCCTGATCAAACTTTTGTATGACATTTTAAGTAAAAACAAAGATGCTGATGGGGGAGTAATATTAAAAAGTATTTTAGAGAAATGGGATGTCAGGATATGGACTGGATTCAATTAACTCAGAGCAGTGTCTTATGAACACAACAATGAACACTTCAGGTTCCATATTGATCATACAAGCCCTTAAAACTGCTAATCACTGCTGCAAGTACATATAGATATCTCACCTTAAAAATAATTTCACTCGGTATGCCATGAATCATAAGTTCATAAAGCCTACTGCGAATCTGCAGAAGCTTCTGTGGTGACTGTTCCAGCACAATCATTTTTGCTGTATCTTTAAGATATATTTCCCAGTCATGTGATGCCACTTTCTGATCAGGCTGGAATGGATATCTGTAGGAGGAAAACAAATACTAGACTAGTGAGGTTTCACTCTGCATTTCATGTTAAACCATGAAACACTATGCAATAATCTCCCCCCCCCAAAAAAAAAAGTTCAATATTTTTATCTTTGTTACAGTGCCATATCCTGAAGACACAATAAAATCTGATTATCTCAAAATGATTAGAGATTTTTAATTCATCACTGTGACATCAACACAGACCTGAGATCAAAATGACAGTTTCAGAATATGTTATATTAAAAAATAAGATATATCACTGAAAAAATCTGACAGTTTAATGACCTTACATGAAAAGTGTAATACTGCTGATACTCCTACCACATTAACCGTTCACATAACCACCAGTACGGCATTCAGATAGAATACATTTAAAAGAAATGAAATTTGAGTCCATTTCCAATAGCAAAACCTTCATATATTAATTTTTATAAAAACTGCTCCATTTGTTTGAGGATTCATTAAAAAGATGGAATGATGGATGGTTGCCTAGACGTAACTCTTTAACTTCTCTTCAGGAAATACAATGCTGTTATAGAATTAATATGTACATACTGTTGAACTTTGCAAGTCTCCAAAAAGAGTATGGCTCTTCGAAGATTCCCATTGGACTGAACAGCAATTCGTTCAGCCAGTTCATTTGGAAGAGATAAACCTTCCTTTCTGCAGACACTCTGAAAGTACATACCATATGTTACTATCTGTGAGATGTACATGTAATTGAATATTCAAATCTAATGACATCAAATAATGAAAAATATGAAATAGGAATATCTATAACAAATCACCAAGCTGTGATGGAATATGAAATGATTATTGAAGTGAAGTTCCACTTATTCTTGTTCTTGGCTCATGCAAATCACAGTGACTGATTAATTTCACACTCTGGGGGGGGAT
Organism: Cryptotermes secundus; assembly: GCF_002891405.2. Lineage (NCBI taxonomy): Eukaryota > Metazoa > Arthropoda > Insecta > Blattodea > Kalotermitidae > Cryptotermes > Cryptotermes secundus. Next base: position 584,055 of record NW_019723910.1, on the reverse strand, counting down.
CACTAGTACCCACTGGAGAGAAGGATGTGTGAGCACCATAGTGCTGCTGCAAGCAGCAGAAGAGAAAAATCTCATCTTAGAATCAAATCATGATCAAACAGCTCACAGCCCATCACTTCACTAAGTGAGCTATCCCAGCTCATAATAAGTACATAAAATAAACCTAACCTACCTGAAGGATGTTAATAATCTCCTCTTTGTTTGGTGCTCCAACACGAACACCAAGACAACGGCTGCGAATGGCTGGTATAACCCGAGAAATTGTATTAGCAACAAGAATGATGCGACAGGTTGCTACATATTTCTCCATTGTTCGCCGAAGAGCATGCTGAGCATCTTTAGTCAAACAATCTGCCTCACAAATCACCACAACTAAAACCACAGCATAAATATTAACTGTTACTTCAGATGTCCAATGCTCTATAACACTAATAGAAAAGCACAGGATGCAAAATCATTATAAAAATGACAATACTGGGTAATAGAAAAGATGTGCCTTCTTCAGCTTCAGCACAATTTTCAAACTCGTGTACCAGTACAAAAGCAACAGGTTTCTTCTGAACAATATCCTATCTGCCTCACACTGCACAGGTATCTACAAAGTTAATTATTACTAGCACATCTACACATGCTTGCTTACAGTATAAATATTAATATCTAAATGTGGTACTGAAAACAAAGATCATTACTACCCACAATGAACATGTGGAATTAACATTTGAATACAAGGGCACATCAAATATCTTCAAAATTCAACAATCTGAGGTTTATAACATGGGCCTGCATCCTATTTCTGAGTTATGCAGCAACTACCCTCATCACTCAGCTGGCAAACTGTTGTGTGTGTATAACATCACAGGCTGTCCAACAAACTATGCATCCCACAGCACAGACATTGTAAGTTATTCAAGCTGGCATCAGTGAACTGAATAAAAAAAATATGAAGTTCCTAATTTTTTAGCTGTGTGCACTCCTTCTTCATTTACCCTCTTTCAACCGAAAATTCTCCTCAGTGCTTTGTGTGACATCACAGGTTAATCACAATTTTCAACACCCTACACCTCATAAAATACTTATTACCATGTTCCTACCTTTGAACTCTCTCTGGCCAGATGGGTCCAGCTGATGTGTCTGGGCTACAGTTTTGATCAACTCTTGTATTACAACTCGATCATGAAATCCGGCATCACTTGGATTGACTTCCAGGTGATAGTTGCTACTCACAGTGGTTATATCTATCTTTTTGTTTGAAGGTGTCTAAAAATATGAACACAGTATTTCACTTACATACAAGGTATTAAAATCATGAAATTAATGTACCAATCATAAGATTTTATCCATAAAAGACATTTCTAAGTTTTCAGAAATCAAAGCAATATAATTTTTTATATTCATATTACTAATATTCTTTAATAAATTTCTCCTATAATGTAGATAAAAAAGCATTACATTGCTTTACCTTTTTTTGGTGTTTCTCATATGAACAATTCTTTTAACAGCATTGATTGCTAAATCAGTTTCGACCTTTCCAGTAGGGTAGAACCCTAACTGAATCCAAACTTCGCCTGTGTTACCACTTTCTACCCATCAGTCTGTGCCCTAATATGACGATTTTTGTGCATTCTTCACACCAAGTGCATAAAGTGAATGCATAATTGGGAAGTCATTCCCATCAGTCCGTATGTTTCATTTTCGAAACTACTGAACAGAATTCAATGAGATATGATATTATGGGTACAAACTAACGGGAGTTTAAAACATTTAAGTTCAACTCATACTGGTATTATAACAATAGAAGAAAATTATTAATTCCATTATGTCACCAATTTCAAAAGTTTTTAGGATGGATAAACAACTACAAACACTGCGATCATCTCAGTGCTTCCCAAAAATCATTGAGCCATTCAACTGAGAGTTCTGACACTCCATAAGTCTAGCTGTCCTGTAGAAATTTGGGATGTAAGTAAAATGAATGTGCTCATGGGTAAACACATTACAGATAAAAAAGTTACCCAAATTAGAGTACATGCAGGAAAAGCTCTCTGTTGCTATTAAAACATTCCTGACACCTCCATAAAAAATTTACATTCATGCACTCAAGTTCTTTTCCGGAAAAAGTAAATCTGAAAATTGAAACCCTGGTCTCCTCCACAAGATTTCTCAGGTATTTTCATGGACACTGTCCAAGACTGGCACAAATTCCATCCATTTCTTTTCAGTGAGATATCTGCATCTGATTCAGGGTTTTGGGTGGGGAATAGTGCTAGGCTTGAACATTCTCCTAGCAACAGCAAACACACAGCTCATTCAGCATCTGCTATAGTCTGGGTTCTTTTGTTCGTAATTCATCTACCTGTAAGTTTTTAAATTCCATTAGCAGGCTGAAACTCCACCACCAAACCAGACAGGAGGCATGTCAGACTCTTCAGTCTCAGTGGCTGAATGATTTGCTGAAAAGTTCTAAGATGACTGCATTGTACTAATAAAACTTGGTTTCAAGAAGCCCTTAACCCTCACATGTGCACAAGAGCTACCTACTCACTAATGAATACAAACTGAAGCCAGATTTTAAGAACTGTCTAAAATGGCTCGTTGCATGAAAAATTTGTACATTTATCACATTATGTTCAACAATGAATGTGCAAACATGACCTGGACCCATTTTGTGTATGTCACACAATTAACAAAGAAAAATAATATTGCGGTCATTGTTTGGAATACTCTTTTGTCTCGAGAATATATTTATTCCAGTAATCTGGAAATTTTGATATTCCAATTTCAAATAAATATTTAAATTAATGTCAATACAATGCCTGGACTGAATTTTTCATCTTGCCATTTGATCTAAATTTCTTGCTTGTGCTCTTTCAACAGTAGAAACATCAGTCACACAAAGACAAATCATGCCTATAAAGAGGATTCAGAAGAACATTCCACACCAATTTGGTGTGTTTAATCAGATTAGCCATATGTGGATGACAGTTATCATGGAGAAAACAAACACCACTGGACAGAAAACCATGTTACAATTGGTTTCAGAGTTATCTAGCAGATCACAGCAATGACTATCAGTAATTACGTGATTCATTCCTGGCAAATCCACAAGAATAATACATTTAGTAACCTAAAACTTGGTGGAATCACTTTGTTTGCTTCTGCAACAGTATTCAATTTTATTGTCTCTTTTGTGTGTGTGTGTGTGTGTGTGTGTGTGTGTGTGTGTGTGTGTGTGTGGGGTGGGGGGTGGATGAATTTGTGTGTCCACTGTTGGAAAGCTTGTTTCAGAAATAAGGAACTAACAATGATCTGATCAGAGGTTATGACAAAGCTTACTCCCTTATCTCAAATGGCACTGATTCAGAACTAGTGATATTTGACCTATCACTGCTGTTTGCTTTGGTGACAAACATTTGGGCACCCACCACATGATGCCTTTACTGAACTCAGATAATTATGGGGTGTGGTGTCAACATTACCAACAAACACATTTAAGTTTTAATGCTAATTCAAACACCAGTATTCTTCTATTACTCCATTTGAATTCATCAACCCAAGCAACTGTCACATCACTGACTCCATTTGCTGGCCTTGCTTATAGTATTTTGTTCTCTATTTAAAGATCTGCTTCATCTGAATGCTTATCACAATCATGATTCCCCACACAGTGGATGATGCCTCTAGGTAAATGGAGACCCTTCAAAACCTCCCTTATACACATTTAATAGTAGTACGCTGTTCCTCTAGACATTTTGATTGCTGTGACTAGTGAACAGCTGAAACTTCACACAGCATACAAATACACCAATAATTTACATCATACAATAACAAAATGTGCCAACTATATGTGTCGAAAACATAAAGTCCAGGACAAATATGAACACAACTATATATAACCTCTTTATTTTACCATCACAATACAGCACAGCTGTGTTGTGACGGTCAAATAAAGGGGTTGTATATATTGTAACACAGCAGGATGCATGAAATTAAAATTATGAACACAACTCATGTGACATTTATCTGAAAAGTCTTCTTCAGTAATTACAAAACATAAACTTTTAATTTGGCCTTCACATACCATTCCACTTGACCAACAATGTCCAAATCAATTGTTCTGCATGTCTAGGAAAAATCTCACATTAAAACTCAACCAATTAAATGGCCAAACTGAAAAACACGAAGGGACTAACACACTTCTACAAATGGCATTTCTTTTTGTTGTATAAAAAATTCCTAAAGACTTGCATGTGGAAATACCTGCATACTTCATGAAAGAACTAGATAAAAAAATTCTACAATTTTCTAATTCTTTGACTCACCTGGATGTTCATATGTTCTAATCGTAACCGTTCTACTCCGGGTCCATATAATTCCCGAAGCAAACAAAATATACGTGTCTTTTTTCCTGCACCTGATGGTCCATACACTAAGAGATGTGGGAAATCACCTTGTTGAACCTAAGGAAAAATTTAATTAATTTAAAACTAATGGAACATCACCTTGTTGAACTAACATAAAAATGTAATTGAGTACTAAAACTAACAAATGAACTAACTAGCTAGCTAATGGCATTGAGAAAAGTTCTTCTTGGGAAGCTAACAGTTACTAAGCTACTCAAGATATTATATAACCTGAAAGTTCTGTTGCATGTTCACAACAATCTGCAAGTATTACAATTATTGTATATAACCTGAAAGTTCTGTTGCATGTTCACAACAATCTGCAAGTATTACAATTATTGTATAAGTGTATATTCACCTCATACCTTAATACCTCAAAGTAAGTGAAAGAAATGTTCATTTAACGGCACTTGGTCTGTATTTATGACAGTTCTCCGAATGGACCATTAATACACACACACAAACCCATCCAGTACATTCATTCAAATATTTTGATTTGCATCTAATGAAACTATGCACAGATATATATATATAGGGAAAGAGACCTAATATTATGTTTTACTGAAAATACGTTTATTAATAAATTAATACACCAAGTAAATAACTATACACAAAAATTCGACACACTGGGTTCACTATCGATCCGCATTTGGGTTATGGAATTTCATACGAAATTTATAATCATACACGATTACAGTCTCTTAATTATTTCTTAATAAATACAGTCCTCAGTAGAATAAAAGCCTACGTTAAAAGCAATTCTTTCAGTGCAACTTCAAACTGTTTACTTTTAGTGGATAACTCTTCAATGCTGAATACTTATACATAAACTTATTAGGTTTTTTTGACAGACTGTCAAGCTAGAACCTAGTCTATGATGATCATACATATATAATCAAATTTTAAAGAATATTCATATATAACGTAAAAATATACACATATATCTTGTCTAAATGTCAAGACACACCATATTCTTTAGATGAAGAGCTTGCGCTTTATGGTAATCTAATTTCGTTAAAGAATTTGGTCGGTATTTATCAACCCACAGTGACATATTTCACTCCCAAAATTCTGTATAGTTTCAAAACTTCGACTAAAACACTCTCTTAACAACGACGCTAATTCTGTTTACATGTGTTTGAAATGCTCATCCGAACATCGGAAATTTTAGCGCTTCAGAACATAACCTCGCATTCTTTTTGTCAAATAAGATCTTACGCAGTGAGCCCAACAACGCCAACTAGGAATCGCAATTTCCCTTCGGAAATCGCAATCATCAGAATCATCAGAATGATATACATATATTGGTGCGATTTTCCGAGAACTGCGTTGATTCGTAAAATTTAGTTGTAAAATAACAGTACAAAAAGTATACATATTTTAAATAACAGATACAAAGAGTCAATAGTTAAGTGTCAAAATGTAGCCCAATTTGAAATACATCTACTAATTTCTTCTTTGCAGTTTAGAGTGGGATTAATGATTTATTGATGGTCTGCTGGGGCGATTAAAATGACCCTTCGTATTATTAAATGTGTGAATGTACATGTAAATATTGTACAGGATAGCCCAGAAACAAGTTGATGACCTTTACTTCAAGGATTTTCTTTAGTCATGCGTTGAATCACATTAGCATTCATCAACTTCTAAGTCTACCATTATCAAGTCTGAATAAACTCTGTACAGTGGTACAGGCACTCATATTAGGTCGAGATAGACAAGACCTCCATTTATGGTGCTCATTTGACTTTTCAGATATGCTATATATATATTCATTCATTCATCTGTAATCTGTCAAGACGACAGGTCCACAGTCTCTTCCAAAACAGTTCCTCCACTTGATGCGATCTAGAGCTTTCTCCTTCAAATGAAAATATCCTCTTCTGTCCCCAAGGTCATCCAGCATCTTCTTACGTCTTCTTCCTCGTCTTCTGGTCACTTCTATCCGCCCCTCTATCTTTCCTTCAATAACTTCTTTTAGAAGGCAGTTACCGCGTAAGATATGACGAATCCAATTAGCCTTCCGTTTTCTTACATCGTGTAGGATATTCCTCTGCTCACTGACTCTAAATAACACTTCTTCATTTCTCACATAATCGGTCCAACTAATCTTCTCCATCCTTCTCCAACACCACATTTCAAAGCTTTCCATGTGTTTCTGATCTACTGCCCTAAGTGTCCAAGTTTCAGCCCTGTACAAAGCAATGCTCCAAATGTAGCATTTCACTCGTTTCTTTCTCACATTTAAGTCCAATTTGCTGGTAAAAAGATTCTTCTTGCTAAATGCAGCTTTTGCCATGGCAATCCTAGATTTAATTTCACAATATATATATGAGAAAATATTGTGGTGCTGAAAAAATCGATATGCAAGATTTTTGTGGATTTGCACATTATCAGCACCCCTGAATACATCTAACATGGGGTAAGGCCATGAAATCATATGGGGGGGGGGTGCAGGTTTATTTCCACACATTAACCCAGGCACTAGATGGTGAGTTGTCAGCTTCATGCCCCTGGTGATTTATCCCTGGGAAGTAGCCCCCATTTCCGATTAGCTATGAGGCTTGGTGGGCCCTGGGCTCACTTAGACACTGTGGTGAAAAGAAACATTTCTTGCGCCTGCCAGGAATTGAACTATTTCCTCCAACGTCGATTCCATAGACTGTGTCACTGTATCAACTGAACTACCCTGGTTAGGAGCACCATGTATTTTATATTCAAAGTGTCACAATACCAGATCATGCCAAGAGAAATACACAAGTAAAAGGTAAAAAAAAGATAAAGTTGTCCCTCTGCTTAATTAATTAAGCACAACTCTATGAAGATGTATGGTGGAATGAAAATATAGCTCCACCATTCTTCACCTTGACACTAGATGGATGTGAGTGGTTAGCTTGATGCCGCGGACGCTTTACCCCCAGAGGTATAAAACAGAGGTCAACCATAAAGATTCACACCATGGCAACATTCTTCACTTTATTAATTCAACTGTGATCATAATACAATAGTAAACTTTTATTCTACCCCATACAAAAGAAGAGTTCATGTAGAACAACTAAAGTGATAATTAATTCTTCTTAGTTATTAATAACAAAAGGTCTCAATATTAATGATATAATGACTACAACTATTGAACAGTTCAATACCCTGATTAATTAATTTTTCATTTTATTGCACTTGTCAACAAGAAACGTATATTTTATCAACTTAAATATCATCTTTACAAAGACTGCTTTTTTGTAACAAAATTGTATAATTTATTATTTACTCTCTTTGTGTAAATGAATGAAAATGAAACAAGTTCTATTTGCATTACTTTTGTATTCTACTCCAGTGAACACAAATTTATTTAAAAAATACAAGTATGCTAAATCAGCTGTGAATAATGATTATTTGATGGAAATACTTCACTTCTTATAGATATCCACCATAACAAAAGTTTGACATGAGCTTATTCTGATAAACATGTTATTAGTAAAGTCAGAAAACGTGTACAATACACACACAAAAACAATCTGCAGATTCAAATAAGGGATTATGTTGTTTATACAGCATTAATGATGATCAACTCATTTGATGTTGTAAATGTATGTGATGATAGGTGAGGAAATACCTGATTCTGAAACCTTTTACCAGAACAAAACACCTAGAAAGAGCACTAATCATCACAGAGTCCTACATCATATAGTAATTTTACAAACGCTGTTCAGAATCATGACACCAAAATCAAACATTTTCAGAAGTAAATCTGCAGTAGCATAACATGACAAGGTCCAATATTTACAGTGCTATGTAAATGATTTTAATTTTGCATGATCCCATCTCTTACAGACTTTTCCATTCCTCAATCCTCTGGTATTTCATTCTCAGTTGCATATAAAGTGACTGAAGACAGGAATGCAAATTAATAAATATTTATACATGTTATGAGATCTTTTTCTATGTATATTTACAAAGTATTCAACATCTGTAAATATTTAACCTTATGTACAAAGTTAATAAATTAATCTGTAAAAGTATCAAATTTCAACTTAACTAATTTATCATCTGATACACGAAGATGTTAATAAATGGTGGACAGTCATTTATAAAAGTATTACATCATTTCAGAATCATGTTCATACAACATCGGAAAAGGCAAACATTCCTATTAGAGAAATATGCACCTGAATTAGGAAGAATACGATTTCCAGCATTAGAAAGTGTTACACAGTGTTGCAACATGATATACTTGGTACAGTTTCATGTTTATGGCCATCTGCTTAAATGTATATATTTGTATACATGCTGAAGTGTAAAGGTACATGAACTGCAAAGGATTTATACATTTCATGACTGCTGGTTACTTAGTGGCATTTTGTCATCATCGTTATCACAAATATGTGCTATTTTTTAAGTTGCTGAGACACAGCTAAGAAATTTGAATTTATATCAATCAATTCAAAAAAAAATATGCTAAAAAGAAATTTGCATAATTCTATTTAAGTACTTGAATACTGTGTTGGTACACTTACCAACCTCTGCCACTTATTTCCAACTTACTGCACAAGATGATTAAACACATCTACTTTTTAATACTTTTTAAGTAACAGTATTATAAGGAACAGGTGCTCCAACTGGTGTTGTTGGAGGTGACTGTAACATACAAGGCGTTGGATTTATATGAGGAAGGCCTGGCATTGTTTGCATCCATCTTGGTACTGATATGTTAGCTTCAGGTCCGGGGCCTGTGGGATATACACCAGCAGGTACAGATGTCTGCTGAAAAAGTACAGGTGTTGGTGGTTGAGGATAAATAGTGTATGGAGGAAGACATCCATTCTCAGTGTTACCTGACTGTTTTACTGGACTGTAAATGGCTCCTGTGAAGTGTGATGGAACAGCCTGCACATCTGGCACTGCTGTTGAAACTTCTACAGCATCTTGTGGCTCCAACTGTACAGGAGAACTAACTGTATACTGGGGGTAGTATGGCACAAGCATCATTCCCTGCTCAGAATCCATGGGGAAATAGAATGGTACCATGGTATGATTGTATACTGTTGGGGGCATCGGAGTGAAGGCATATGGGACAGTAGGAGGTGGAATATTATAGCTGGTAGTAAGCACAGCTGGGGGACTACTCTGTGCAGGTGAACCAATGGTATGTCCACAACTAACTTCCGAATCTTCTGATTGCTGAGGTGTTACATGTGCTTCAAAAGGCTCACTGTGTCTTGCTGAATTTTGGCAAGGTCTTCCAACATGAGCTGAAAGAAATAAGCAAGATAAAGGAACCAGGGTTAGTTGCACATTATATTAATGATAAACAGTGAGTAGAAGGAATACAGTGTACCTTATGATAGAGGTCTCAACATTTTCAGCTACATGACCTACTTTTTAAAAAATGTTATACTCAACAGCTGACTGACAGAAACAACAATCAAGTGAGCTGAATGCTATTGGCAGCGCCTTTTAAAATTATGAGTTTGCCTTCAATGTCACAAAAAAATAGCTGAAACAGCTATTTATTTTTACTCTAAACAGAAGTGATTTTTCAGACAGGTAATTTTACAAAATATGGCACATCTCACATAAGGTACGCACACAACCCACTGATCAGAATACTGTAATATTAAAGGTAACTTTGACTATGCCAAATTAACGGCCACAACCTATAAAAAGCGGCACTTTATCAATTTAATAGCTTTTACACATGGAAAATCATCACATAACTGGGGGCTTTACCCAGCAGATTCGTCATAATGAGTGATTCCTACATAACCATCCCTGTCTTTACACAATATGGTGCACCAACTATACTTCCAGTTTTGCTTCAAAAATTATTCATGGCCAGCAGCCCATAAAGGTCCTGTTAAGTCAACCCCTCTGCCCTATCCTTGTATAAGAGAAAGTTCACATTCCAAAATCTGTGAGGAGATTTCCTCTCCAAGTTTTAATTTTAAGCACTGAGAAGATTACATAACATGATGTCCACTGCACTGTTCAGTGTCTTCCCCTGAGCTTCACCTGGACTAGGTGGAATTTCACAGAATAAAAGCATGCAAGCATGTTTCAGATTTTGTCACATCAAACAGCTGTGTTGTGACTGGTTCTGACTTTAATTTTTTAAAAACCCCAATTCTGGCAAAGAAATGGAAGGGAATAGAACTGAATATGAAAATAACACATTTGAATGAAGTTGGCAGCTCATCAAAAAGTGTTACGGATTAATTTCTTTGATATCCTTTACACTATTAAAGAACAAAGAGAAACTAACTATGTTCCCTCATTTCATGAGTACATATTAGTGAAATCTGTCTCACAATCTCAGTTTGTGACTGTGTGACACACATAATGAGATCAGATCCAACAGAGATGCTGGGGCTACAGATGGTATGGATCCTATTCAGGAGTCTTATAAAAAGGGTTTATTTACAGCACAAGTATGACAACATGAATGTGTCATTTGAAAAAAAAAATAAACAATTATGGATTCACTTACATTTTATGTGGCAACACCATAAAATGAGTTTTAGTTAAGAACAAACTACTGATTCACAACCATCACTTACACACCTAACACCAGAAACTTTTGTGCATTCCAGACAGGGTGTTTAGAATATATCCAGGACATAGTGTATGCACCTAAGTATCAGTACAATTTAAACTGCTTCATGTTTTATGTCTCTTACTCAAGTTCAATGTTTATTGTAACACATATGGCCAATTGGTGAATTATGGGTGGAAGACAGGTTGAACTTGGGAGCATGCAGAAAATTGTGAGTGGAATATGAGTGACTTGTGATTCTTGTTGTGCAGAAAATAGTGGACAGGACTTCAGAGCATAAAAGGTGGCTTCTAATTAGCAGTCGGTTGCAGGTAATAGGTTATGTACATTTTCAGAAATCTCTAACCTTGTATTTCAGATAATGCTACAGATGAAGAGAATGCTGAATTGCTTTTAGTTATTTTCACACAGCCGTGACATGGAAAAATATTGCCTTAACTACATTATTATTTAAACCCTGGCATCATATTGCACTCTACATAATTGAAAGTTAGTGATACACATGCAGTTACATATTTCAAAAATTTTCAGATATTACAAGCATTCATCACACCATATATCTTTAGGAATTTTATAAATTCTCATAATATCAAGGTTCTACTAAATTTAAATAACCGGGCCCAGAAAGAATCACTACTTGCCACCTACATTCCCTTTAGACTACAGCATGAGTGTAAACAAGGAGCTATTTTCAAGAATACTCACAATTTTGTATTCTATTTTCTCTGCCATCAGAGGGATTCTTATTGGACCTGGACACAATATCACCATTAAATGCTTTCTGTAATGCATTTGAGACTTCCATGTCAACCTGCTTTGCCTGCCAGGTGACACTCTCATTTCCTCCACCACTAGCATGAAAACCTGTTTTATCTGACTCAGTGGATACATGTACACTGTGATCATTTGGCAGCATAATATTAGGAGTAACTTCTTGTCCAACTTGATACAGATCTTCTTGCAATGATGGTGCTGAATCTGTAATGTGAAAGGTTATTGCCATATAAAAAGTGGACAAATTAAAAAAAACACTCGTACAAACCTTCAAATTTTTATAAGGAGCAAATTAAGCCTCAAGGAAGATGAGACAGGTGGGACAAGGAGCATGTGGGAGGAAGATGAGAAATACATAATATATGAAAGATCGCAAGTCGGAACATCTGGATAGATGAAAGAATGCTCAAAGAAACTTAGTACAACACGGCTGATCATAGTGACCACATGGTCTAAGGCATGAAATGTCTTTGCTTGCTCAACACCAGGATTATGGGTTTGAATCCCATTCAAGTCATGGATGTTTGTCTGCGTTTTTTCTGTGTTTGTGTTGCCCTGTGTATACAGGGGCCTTGTCAAAGGCTGATACCCCATCCAAGAAGTCCTACCAACTGTCTAAGATCAAGAAACTGATGTGAAATGAAGTGTTTCATGGATGCCCTATGCTCCAAGTGGGAGCAACAGGAACAAAGATAGATACCTGTAAATAGTACTACATGGGAAGATAATATTGAAGCTTATTGTCAATAACAACAGTGTGAGGATGTGGACTGGATTCAACTGGTTCAAAAGAACAGGGTCCAAAGGTAGACCCTTGTGAAAACCTCGATTTCATAGAATGTGACAAATTCTCGACCATCTGAGTCACTATCAGATTCTCAAGATGTACTCTGCCTCATACAGTTGTTTTCTGAGATATATGGAACTTCTGGAAAAACAATAAAACAAGTTACCAATTTATGTCCATGTTAGGTGGGTCCCTTGTCACCAGGGCATGGGGCATCCTCAGGCTGCAGATGGAGGAGATGCCCTCCAGTTTTGGAAGGAAGCTGTGAATATACTGAATAAGCAGTCGCAGACAGCCAACAAGGAGTGGTCCTCCAGCTTGGGGGTTGGGCGTGGGGCTAACAACTCCTCGCCGTAACAAATAATTATGTTACAAAAATGAACACAATTTATGTATGAGATTTGGCACTTGGAATGTTCGAAGTTTGTATAGGGCAGGTTCACTCAGGGCAGTGGTAGAAGAAATCTTAAAATATAAGTTAGATTTAGGAGTACAGGAGGTCAGATGGAATGGAGGTGGCATTGCACCAGCAGGAGACTATACATTTCTCTATGGAAAGGGGAATGAAAATCATGAATTAGGTACAGGCTTTTTCGTACATAAGAGAATCGTATCACCGGTTAAGAGGGTAGAGTTCATTAGTGATAGGATATCATATATAATACTAAAAGGTTGCTGGTGTGATATCATTGTTATGAATGTTCACGTCCCAACAGGAGATAAAATTGATGTCATAAAGGATAGATTCTATGAAGAACTAGAACATGTATTTGATAAATTCCCAAAGTACCCTATGAAAATTTTGTTAGGAGATTTCAAACCCAAAGTAGGGAGGGAAGACATTTTAAAACCAATTATTTGGAATGAGAGTTTCCATTAAATTAGTAATGATAATGGAGTTAGAGTAGTAAACTTTGCCACATCAAAAAATCTTACTGTCAAAAGTACAATGTTCCCACATCGTAACATCCATAAATTTACATAAATTTAATTTACATTAAATGGGACACATCAGCTGTTGGCCTATGCCAATGATGTGAATCTACTGGGTGATAATGTAGATACCATAAAGAACAACACACAAACTTTAATTGACACAAGTAAAAGGTTGGTCTAGAAGTAAACACAGAGAAAACTAAGTATATGTTACTGTCTCGTCACCAAAATGCAGGGCAAAATCATGACATAAAGATAGGAAACAGACGTTTCGAAAATGTGGCACAGTTCAGATATTTGGGAACAATGATAACAGATTGAAACCTGATTCAGGAGGAAATTAAGAAGAGTTGATCTCGGGTAATGCTTGCTACCATTCAGTCCAGAACCTTTTGTCTTCTCTTCTGCTGTCCAAAAACATAAACATTCGAACATACAAAACTATAATTTTGCCTGTGGTTCTGTATGGGTGTGAAACTTGGTCTCTTACATTAAGGAAGGGACATAGACTGAGGGTGTTTGAGAACAGGGCGTTGAGGAGAATATTAGGACCAAAGAGAGATGAAGTGACAGGAGGTTGGAGGAAACTGCATAATGAGGAGCTTCATAACTTGTCCTATTCTCCAAGTATAATTAGAATTATCAAGTCAAGGAGGATAAGATGGGCAGGGCATGTAGCACGAATGGGGGAGACGAGGAATGCATATAGGATATTGGTCGGAAAGCAAGAAGGAAAGAGGTCACTGGGAAGACCAAGGTGTAGATGGGTGGACAATATTAAAATGGATCTTAGAGAGACAGAATGGGATGGTACGGATTGGATTGATCTGGCTCAGGATAGGGACCAGTGGGGGGCTCTTGCGAACATGGTAATGAACATTTGGGTTCAATAAAATGCTGGGAAATTCTTGAGTAGCCGCAGAATTGGCGGCTTCTCCAGAAGGGCTCAGCTCCATGAGTGAGTGAGTGAGTGAGTGAGTGAGAGTGAGTGAGTGAGTGAGTGAGTGAGTGAGTGAGTGAGTGAGTGAGTGAGTGAGTACCAATTTATGTAGGAAGTAACAATGTTTTTCTATAATGTCCCATTTATATAAGTATTCTCTATGAGTTTCTGAACTTATTTAGTACTAAAATTACAGGTACATCCCAGAAGCCTGTAATCTTCATGTTCACAGCTGTGAGAACCCCAAGCATCACATACTTGGTACAGAATATAATTCAAGAAGTGCAATCATGGAGACAGTGTTAGACAACAGCATATTAACCAAGAGAAGTATTAAACAACTTCTCCAGCATACAGCCATATGTCATAAATCTCACATTGGCCAACATGAAATTCTGTACTGAATATATTGTAATATATTCAATGTAACATAATTAAAAACTGTACTAACCTGGCATGTGGTGCTCATTTGTTATGTTGTTCGAAGTCATCACAGGATTGCAAAAAGTTGGATTTTCACTGTAATTTGGTGTCATAGTGGGTGCAGGAAGAAAATTTGGCTTTGCTTGTTGCACAGAATTAGGCCAATACATACAGCTCAGCCGAAAGTACTGTAACATTAGGAATGCTTTTATGTTATTAAATATTTGTTCATAAAAGAAATAGTACATTTATACAATTGTCAAGTTTCATTTCACTCAATATAAATTCATGCCCTTGCTCTTTAAATGCCAAATAATGCTCATGTGTGCTTCGGTGTCTTCTTAAATAAACAAACGATCACAGAGCAAATATTAACATTAAAAATTTATGTATGTTTGATATACAGAAAAATGATTGCATAATACACCATATTTGCTGATAAATAAGGCATGGAATTCTCCCCTATATTATCACAGTACACCTTATACAGCAATGTGCTTTTGAGGAAGTACTTTTTTAATTTTTCCTTTCTAGATCATTATGGGTCTTATTCACTCTGAAATTCGAAATGATAACAGAAGCAAGGAATATAACTGACAAAGAGCAACTATGTGCTCACCCAAAAGAATATTCATGTCTGCAGCCACTTCCTGATGAACTTGAACTTCCAGAAATGCCAGCGTTATATATATATATATACATATATATATTTTTTTTTTCCCCCATCATCACCCTTCCACATACCCCACTGCCTTGGTAATCATTTACCAAAGGTAAAGCAGTTTGGGCATGAACCTGATCACTCCCTTCTATTACTAATGTGTAAGCCTTATCTCCACACTCTGTACATGCCTTCACATCATGGTGCTTAGACACAGGGAGAATATTATCTCAAGTTAAAAATCATTTCTATGTAGTTGTTGACAATCTTGGATGTGCCTACTTGATCATAATATCAATGAAGATTTACTTTCCACCCCAGATAAGACTCCATGGCTTCAAACTTAGCACAGATACGTTATCCTTCCTTAAATTTTTCCCTTCACAGCTGCTGACAATGTGGGACACACTTTCCCGATCTGATACCAATGGAAATTAACCTCATGCCCTATATATGCCATCATGCCTTGGTGCTTAGCATAGGTGCAACTTTAACTTTAGTTTGGAATGTTTCTCACAAAGTTTTCAATTGCTTGGGATGCACTTCCCTGACAAGGATGTCATAATACCAGTAGTGATAAAATAAGAAAAAAAATCCCTTAGAAGAATAATGTTGGATTTGTAACCAAATTTAAGATCAGGGTGAAGTCCTTAGGATTAGTATATATGACATTTACATAGGTAATTGTATATAACATTGTAACGAAAAATACATTATAATTTAGCAAAACTTACATCATGTCCAAGATTATAAAAGAACCGGAGAGTGGATAGGTCTGAAAAAAAAAATAAACATTCAATTTTCAACTTGAAAGTAGTTTACAGAGTCAGAACAGCAATCAAAACACAGATAAGTATACAAAATGTTGGTCAGAAAACTCGATGAAAGAACACCACTTGGAAGACAACAGTGTACGGAGGGTAATATTAAAATGGATCTAAAAAAACAGGGTGGAAGGATGTGAACTAAATTCATTGGCTTATGACAGAGGCCAGTGGCAGGTTCTTGTGAATATGGTAAGAATCTCTGGGATTCTGACAATATAAAGACATATATTAAGAAAATATAAATTACCACAGAATGACTGAAGTGATATACTGGGGTCAGGAATTTCAACTGTGTACAGAACAGAAAAGCTTTACAATTCATCACTAATGTCAACTGCACATAAATTTAATACTTACCTGATAAAGGCAAATCACTGCCACCAATCTGAACAGATTTCTGTGCCATGAAGTTCACTGGCTGAAACATGAAGTTTCCACTGAAGTCCCTTGGTGGGTGATTATTTCCTCCTGGCATGCTAGCAACACCCATGTTTGCTCCAGACACACCAGTGTTACAGACCATGTATGATGGCGTGTTACTTTTAGTACAAATCGTATCACTGAAGGAGGTGGAAGGATTCATAATTCCAGGATTATTAGAACTGGATCCTGGTTGGGGACCAGAGGTAGGAACAGGAGCTTGTGACACCAGTGGTGGTGAGTTAGAGTATGCTGTAAAAGATGTGAACTGTGCTGGGGAAAGAGACAGCGATGGATCAACAGAATCTGTCATTACAGGCTGCTGTGAACATGACATGTCAGTGGTAGAATCTGGCTGCTGCAGTGGTGACAGACATCTTTCTGGACTGCTGTGACCATGTTCACCAGATTTGATTATGCTGTTGGCAGCAATTGATGGTGAAGTCAAGGACATCATCATTGCTTGGGTCATTGTTGGACTAGACGTGGAGTTGTGCTGCTCTAACATCATAGATACACCAGGCATATCAATCCCAACATTCTGCAAGAAAAATAAACAATACTAAAGATATCCAAAATTCAAACTAAACTAAAAAAGTCAGACAAAAATAATGTATTTACGGGTATGAAATATCTTAATCACATGTTAAATCAGTTGCCACAATATATTAATGTGATACCAGTACTATACAAGTTTAAAAAGACTTTGAAAACATTCCTACTTGATCATTGTTTCTATAGTATAGCTAAGTTTCTCTTATTTGGGGGAAAATACTAGTTCTTATCACTTGTAAACATATATTTCAATAATAATTAACTTGTAGATTTTTATATTAGTAATGTTAAAGGAATGCCTATTGCCCTACTCTGTATTTTTTTCTTACAAGAATGAGATTGAGGATACCAGGGTATTCTGTGCTGGGATAGAAGGATTGGGTCTTGAGGCGTACAGCGGTGTCATGTGTTAAACGATTATATTAGTTCTATTATTAGAATCATCATTTCATTATTTTATTATTATTATTTATTATTGTAAAGTATTTGATTGTCCTATATCATGTATAATGATCCATGAAAATAATGTAAATAAATAAATAAATAAAAATAGAAACTGGTTTAGTTTTCCTATGTATCACTCACACTGTAGGCAGATTATAAAACTTTGACACTGACTCAAATTCTTATTAATTGAATATATTCCCTTCAACACTGTCTCCTTCTGACTGCACACCCTTATTTCAGTGTTATTGCTGATTAGTAAAGAATTTCTGGTACTTCATTTTGAAATGTTGTTCAATTCCTATGTCACAGTTTAGATGATGTATGTCTCTCCTAAATTGTCTTCTCCTTAGGAGCTTCTCACTTGTGGTCTAGAAAACATCACTGTAATGAGGCTGTAGAAAGAAGTCCCATGGATTGGTACTGTCTACATCTCCTTCAAGCTGTTATGCTTCCCAAATTCTGTTCACATGAATACTGGCAGTGAGGACCATCTGATACCTTTACTAGCGACAAGCATTTTAGGCTGGTTGAGAGAGGACAAAGAGGGCTAGAGGGGAATACAACAGCAGACAGTGTGTGAGAAGCCTTGGGCACTGTCGGACACTCATCTAAAAGTCCTCTTGGTGCAGCCTCAGCACTGGTGCACTACATATATATTTTCAATTTTTGCCCAACACTTTTCTTCTGTTCCTTTTGTGAAATTACATGTGTCAACAGAATCAAAACATAAAACCTACATTGTAATGCTGAAGACGACTGAAATTTTCTGGTGAAAAGTTCTGGAAGGGAAGCTGAACTTGATTTCCAATCTGCTCATGTAAATATCTGAAAATAAAAACAAATTTTCCACCATGATTATATGTACTTATTTCAAGAGTCAGTAATTTTGTGTTTCAAAAGCAAAGTATAGAAGATCATAGTAATTGTAAAATTGCACCTGACTCCTCAAAGTAAGGACATAAATTACTTTATTTTTTTATTATTTACTTCATGACTCTGTCAGGAGCTCAGACTATATAGTGTCAAATGGTAAAATGAATAGTGAAAATGAAGTGGAAAGGATTTGGAAGGAGTCATGGTCTAGGTAAATGGCAAGATGGGTAACTGCCTTGTGTCACTCAGTCACATTCAGGCTAAGCAACATTGAGCTTGATGAGTTTTGGGATGGGCGACCACCAGACATAACTCATAAATAACATTAAGGCTAAGCAAATGTTCAGCTTGGTCTGTTCTGGGATCAGTGGCCAACTGACGTCATTCACTATCACATTCAGCCTAGGCAAAATTGATCTTGGTGAGTTCTGGGATGGGTGAACACTTGCATCTTTTAGCTGGATCAATTCTGGGATGGATGATCACATGACTCCACCCACTATTCTCTCAATAACTAGTTCATAAATAATAAAGACTGACCTCTGTTTGTTAACAAAGAAAATTTTCAGTTTACTGGTTAACAGAATTCCAGTTATTCTCCTAGCTGACTTGAGGGCAGTATCCAAGTTTTCTGTGACTTTCAAACTAAGGGTCATGAGGCTGTCTCATGTGGGTTGATAAATTAAAGTAAATGCTGGAGACATCAAAAACCCATTGTCTATTAGACCAGTGGTTCTCAACCTTTGTCAGACCGTGGCCCCGTAAATCCTTTTTTTTTTTTTCTATAAGATGAGGGATTTCAGAATTTGTCATTGAACTCCTTGGAAATGGGAAGGCAGATTGCTATCACAAACTCACATTTCTGGATGTGGATATAACAAAACAATTAAAATTATCACAAATGAGCTGATTCAAAAATATTTAACTGAGAACATTCAGTATGGGTGATTTTAACATGTGTCTGATTTTAATTCCACATAAAGGCATTAACTTTTATGTTGTATAGAAGACGCTTACAAGTGCTTGTAATGGTCAGAGGTAAATACAAATCTGAAGATTAAAAATACGTAAGTATAATCTAACGTGTTGCTTACACAGGTGTAAATGTTCTCTCGCTCCAGTCAAAGAAAATGGAGGAGAATATTTTTACTACGAGAGAAGAAGTAACAGGAGGATGAAGAAAATTATTTGTACTCTTCATAAACTATTTTTAGAGTGATCTAATCAAGGAGAAGCTGTGCTGGACATGTATTTAGCATGTCGGAGATGAGCAATTCATACAAAATTTGAGTTGGAAAATCCTGAGAGAAGAGACCATTAAAAAATTCCTGGATAGAAAATTAGAATAATATTAAAACTGATGTGGACTAGCTCAGTGATGAGAAAACTTTCAGACTCATTGCCACAGGTAATACATTAACCAACTGAAACCGTTTTCTTCTTACCTCGTGTTATGCTGTGTGGAATGTTTGATTGGTCCAGCATTCATCTTACTGTTGTACTGCAAACGAGGAGACAGAGGTGTGTGAATGATACCCTCCTTCATCTTGCGGGGCTTTCCTACTTTTGACTTTTTCCATTTGCCACCTTATTGAATAAGAGAGATGTTATATAAAAATGAGTTTCAGATAAGTAGCTGAACAGGTAAAAGTATGGACAAATATAAGGAGCAGCAACTTACCAAAGTCTGTGAGCGCTAGAAGAGCTGATTTCTGTTGTGCACTGGACAATTGGTGGCAATGTTTATATGGTAAAGACCACTGAGGCTTTTCACTCTTTGGCAGAGGCTCTAAGTTATCATAGGGAACTGTGCACCTACAGAACATAAAGAATATTTTAATTCAAACATAAATAAATGATTAGGTATGTTATTAAAAAACTAGAGATGTCCTAAATTCATTCCTTTGATCATGAAGAATGTTCACTGTTATAAAACATATTGTAGCCTGCAGAGCTGTTACTATACACTGACCTCAAGATAAACGTATATATCACAGCTGTTACTGGGTAACAAGCTTTCCAAACACAACACATTCCTACAGAAACAATTTGAGCAACATCTCCACGACAACAATCAACACACAACATCAGAGGTACTGTTGGAAGTGGTGTGTTCTATGGTGGTCCACGCCGAGGAGTTATAACCAGGACAAAGTTAAAGCTTCATTCAGATGAATGGTGGTTCCCTATCCATCATTCAGAGAGGACTCGAGCATAAAAGTAGGGGAATAGCCACTGTTGGAGCCATTACCAGGCAACTACTAGTGCTAGAAGTAAAGCAATTACTGGTATTCCTTTACTTACTTTTCTCCAAGTTCTTCAACAAAAACAATAACTGGTCCTCTGTCAGGTGACATTTCTTGAATGTGAGCATGAAAGCTCCTGTCAGGATTCAACTTCACTAGGCACTTTACACCAACCTGCAACTCTCCATTATTCCTATACCAGCCAAATTTCATTTCTGTGTAACAGGAAATATCAAAGCTATATTTTAGATGAATATTTACAAATGCATAAACAATAAATGTGTAAATGTATACCACCATGAGAGAAACTGAAATTATTCAGAGTTTCTGCTCACTGGGGATGGAGAACACTTTTTCCACCTGATACCAGATTTCCAGAGAAAATGCTTATCAGTATGAAGTCCCAGCCATTCTCACTGTTCCAACACTGCACTGGCAGATTTCATAATGTACATTTTTAGAAAATTCTTCCATTCTTGGTTGTATGTTTATTTTGAGACCACCACAAACATTAATTTTGGTTGTGAGATATAAAAATGTCATTCTATATATTTCTCAGATGTAAACAACTGGTATCAAAAAATAAAAAATAACTCAATTTTTCTTACAGCTGTCTTTCTCTGCACAACATCAAATATGTATCTTACACAAAATCTATTGTTTCAGTTTCTCACCACTTTCTGGGTGACTATGAAATATATGGTCTAATGGATAAACATAAATGAATATATACATATATAGGATTTGAGGTTCTCACAGCAGTGGTCATGAAGACTCCTGTCTTCTAGGATATAATGCCGTGTAGTCCAGTGAAAGTCAACTATTATTTTAGAAGAATTTGTCATCTCCATCTTCAAGGTTGAAGGTTAAGCCAAGCAAGAAACCAGTATGAAGCAGAGTCTGACTGCTGCATCCTTTATGCTGATTTCTTGCTTTCCTTAACCTTCAACCTTGAAGATGGAGGCAACATGTTCTTCCAACATGTCAGCTGACTTTTGCTAGAGTGCACATCATTATGTCCCAGAACATACAATTCCTGAAATCCATATACAACAAACAAAATTTACCACCACATTTGATGTAATTTGCTGTTTTTAAACTAATTATCAACAAGATGTATTGCACAGTATCTCATCACACACCTAGATAAACAATGTTCACAGCTGACTGGTCACAAGATAAAACATGCAATAATTTACAAAAACAAGATATGCACTCTTGATTGTGGTAGCAGTCTTGTAATAGTCTGTTTACCTTACACATGACTCAGTGCCTGCTGTTAGCTGCTATCTGGCTAAGTACCTATTCATGCAAAATGTTGGTAACTGTCCTCTCTTCATGTCTCTCTTAATTTTTTTATAAATTATTCATTTGTATAAAAATATAAATAACATGTTACCTTTTCTAAAGTCATTCCAAATGTCAAATTCAATGTTGCGATAAATATTTGGGTCTAAAGCTTTTGCAACTTTGTATGGAAAAGGTGTAGCACCCTGAGCCAATAGTTCTTTAACATTCACATTTGTGTCTTCATGATCTTTATAGTCCTTATTTGACTCCAAAGATATTTCCATTGAAAAACCAAAGCTGAAAAATAAACACACACAGTGTTAATAACTGTGAGGTATAAATATCAAACAGTTATCTGTAAAAATACATTCCTATTCTTGAATAAGATAGTATTCTCATCTTGAAATGTGTTTTGTGAATTCTCATTTTATCAAAGTTTCTAACTGCTCATGTACTTTAAAATTTCATCACAAAAGTATTTCTTAAAATACATCGACAACTACTACGCTTATGTTATATAGTGCACTAAGCATTTGACATGTACATGGTATTTTAACAAATATTCCTAGAGATATTTACTGGTGATAATCATAAGCAATCTCCTTCTGAAACATACAAGAGAACTGTCTGCTGAGGAGGCTAAAATTATTCATTGAGAGTAGAGACATTAGCTATACTAAACCTTTCATCTCTCTGTGTAATTATTAGGAAACGTTCTGAAAACTTCTTAAAGAAACGAGAAGTTGATCCATGTGATTTACAGGCTTCTTCTCCAGTGTATGGGTGTATAAGAACTGGGAGCATAAACAAAGTCATTTCAAGGGTCAAAGGAGAGGAAGGGTTATCCTCAAATATTAATTGAACTTCTAAAAATATTGTATGAAGTATTTGCTATGCCGTGGATAAGTAAAATTATGAAAGCCTTAAAAAGTGGCCCACGGTTTGAGTTTGGACACATCACCACATCCACTTGAAAAGTTTGTAGTAGAAAGCAATACCATGGACAGACACTGTAATTTTAAAGTGTAAATTACAGAGAAGTTGTTACATTTTTTAGAAATACAAAAACTTATGCTCCAAAACCCTAAAATATCCCATGACAATACAAAATGTATTTAATATTTATTGCTATATACATGGTTCGATACTATATTCCTCTACACTTTTCTACCAGATCCTTGTATAACAATCAGTTAATCACAACATTTCCTGATATGACATCTCCAACTACCCAGGACATGTTGGATAACAGAGACTTTACTGTATTTTAAAAATATAGTGATCACAAAGTCACTGTCACATGTACAACTAAAGATGAACCCCAAAACCCTGACCTCTCATATAAACTGTTCAAGATCACTGAAAGTCACAGTGATAAAACTTAAACTATCAATGTGGAAAGCTGCTGCAGTGTGATTTTCTGTCTGTTTGTTGGAGGGTTAAATGAGGGTGAAACGGCTCCCATCTTTCATATATATACACACAGTTCTTCTCCATTGCATTATGTTTACAAGTTAAGGAATACTTTTCAGAGATGTGACTACTGAAGTCAGACAACCTCACCTCACCCAATTTGGTACTACTTCAATAAAGTTCATGTCTGCACAGTATTGTTACACAATACTTCTGATGAAAAATCACTTTAAACTATGTCTGGTCACCAAAGTCAACTACCCTTATTCAGGGTGATGTCTGTCTTTGGGGAGCAATGAAAGTAGTAGAGCAAACAAAAAAAAAAAAAACAAACACTAAACTTAAAATGAAAGCAGCCATCATAAATATAACTGAAGGTGTCCTTTGGACTAAAATTGGATGTTCTATTAAACAATAATACAGCATGGTCATGCTTACCTATGTGTACAAACATGTGGAGCTATTTCTTATGTTTGCTGAACTCATACAAGCAAGAAATGTACTTCAAAACATACTTTCTACAATGCCTGTATGTGCAAAGGAAGTCGATAATCACTCTATAAAAACAGAATTTACTGACCTGCCACAGGATATAAAGCGATCTTCATTCATTACCCTCTCCTTCTGTACACGATTTGTTTTATCATGTAACATTTTATTCACTGCATAATTGACATCAGGCAGTTGAAATACATTCTTATACAGAACCTCATAAACTAATGCTGAAAATAGTAAACATTTCACCATTATGAATATATTTCTAAACTTTTTATACTGTCTAGTCAATTATAGACTCGGAAGTACGTGACAGAGGCAGAAACTTGCAATAATTAAATTTCAGACTGAAGCATGGAGTGGCAAAAATTTTCACTCACTCTGCAGACTGCGTTCACATCTTTAACAAACGTAAATCCTCATTGCGAAATTGAAAATTAGAGTATTGATTGATTGATTGATTGATTTATTTAACATCCATAACTGTTACATTATGTACAATTGGACAAGTCAAGTATTGAAATCAGTATTTGAAATACACTCACATTTATGTTAAATGACTAGGATGTAATTTAAAAAGCAAAACATAAAAATTACAAGAAGGAAATGTGAGAAATACTTAGCCTATACCATAATTGTTTGTTGAGAATATAAAAAGATACTTACATTGACAAAATGCTGCTTTCATTATGAATAGCTTTGGGTATACAGAATCATAATGGTTGTCAGAGGAGAGGCAAAGCAGTATTTTCTTTGTGAAGCCATAGTTGGTTGCAACAGCTGGAGATCTGCCTACTTCTTCAAAAACAAGCACATCATGACTAAAAAAGCAAAAATTTACTAGGCATTACTGCAGTACTGGTTGATCAGTGAAAACAGGTTTATATGTATAATAAAGAAATTAATATACTGAAACTTAAATTTTGATAACTTACTGGTATAAGAGAGCCATGGCATTAATTTCCATCTGACCTCCCCACTCTCTAGAATCCAGCATACGAACTACATAATCTTCCAAAGGTTCTTTCAGAAACTGAAAAAGGAAAATTTGATACCTCTTTGAGAATACGGTACAGTAACACATTATTTTGTTTGCAGACTTACACCAAAACTTGTAACAACACGCTGGAAAACTGATTACAAAAATTTCTTTTACTAATATGTACTAGTCTTTGTTCTGAGACTTATGAAGATAATGGATAATGTTGAAATGATTATTTAATTATACAGTTTTACAACCCACACATGAATACAATGAATGATGAAAATATGTAGAAAGATAAATCAAATATGACTGAGCAATAACAACTTCTAAAGCATCCATTTGAAGATAGTGAGGGAAGACTATAAGAAATTTAAAATAGGTGATATCCTTTATCAGGAATGTCAAATGAAAGTCCAAAATGTTATTATCAAGTTGAATCAGTGATGTTATGTAAAAGGCAAAGCAAAAGGAAAAATGTATTTTTCTCAGAATTTCAGCATGATTGATCAGTGGTGTCACACACTGATACGCCTTTCCATAGGTTACCTGGGATGTATGGAGAGTGTGTGCTCGATTAATATGATAATTCAAAAAATAAAAACTATTGATGTCAACGTTAGTTCAGCTCTTAGGCGTTTACATCATGCGGATGTGGGAAATTCTGCCGATGTTCCAGAGGTATCATGATGCCTCCATATTCACATACTCTGACTCTGAAGATGGAGGCAGCATGTACTGTATTTCCAAAATATTGGCAACATTGCCCCATATGCACACAGTGTACACACCCAAGAGCTTGGCCAAAATCAATGGTTAAACACTGTGAAAGCCTAAATTCAGAAAATAAAAACTGGTCTCTAAATGCTAAAGCAAGCAAATTGAAAATACTGTTTGTACCATGATAGTTCGGAATGATTTATTTTGTTATTTAACCATAGATATCAGACTGAGAAATATTACACTTTATAATATAATTCAATCATGAGTACCAGCTTGCACAAAAATGAAGCAAACAGGCTCTACAGTTCCAATATTATAAACAATTTAAAAATCTAATTGCATAGGATGAGAGAGTACAAAATGTATGATCTCATTTAGACCAATATACACACACTGCTAAGTATGGTGCTTGCTCCCAATACAATCACAGGTTTGACTTTTAGTAGAATTAATTATAATACATTCACTTGTCTCAATAAAAGTTAATACCTCAGTATAACCTGACAGTGGATGAAATAAGAAGACAACACCCTTCATAGTCACTACAATGACAGCCTCAAATCCTGCATTGATGAGAAAGTTCCTTTTTGTCACTTCTAGCTTATTTTACCCTTACTAGTTCTAACAGAGTTATGACAATAACCAACAACCACCTCAGTCAGAAGTCTAGTAATGTACAACAGTGAAAATGTTACCTGATACTGTACCAATAAATCTCAATATAATTAAAGGTTTATATTTCCTAAGAGATCTACTGTAAGTTTGCTTTCTTTAATCCTCTATCCACTACCAATATTTGAGGTCACTATCTTGCATTCCTATGCCTAATCTTAGTTCCCACCTCTCTCAAACAGGCCAGAGGCCATCTGTATGAAACAGGATTGGTGGAGGGGGAACTTAAAAATCAATTACCTCTTGGAATTTAAGTTTATTTTTCTGAATAAACTCAACACACTGTCTCCTGACATTTTGATGAACAGCTTGAACATAAAACACCTGTAAAAGCAAAAACATACTTTCATGTAACTTGAGCATCTACATAGCATTATACAAGAGCATATTCAGCATAGACACACGATAATAAATCCAACTGGAATTTTGTAGACATGCTATTTTAGAACATACAACAAAATAACACAAATTCACAAACAACACACTCAGAATCTTAATTTATACTTCTAACTGCATGCCAAATTCTAACAAATGAAATGAGGTCATATAAATACTTTTTTTTTTGTAAAACAGAAATATTTGGTGATTCATGGAATCCTGGCAGTAAAAGAATTATGTATTTTTTGTACCACTGTGGGTGGTTGCAAAAAAGTTTGCCCCCCTCCGAAAAAAGAAGGTTGCCAGCGAAGAACTGTTGAGAAATACTGCTACAAAACATGCATTCATATAAATGATATTTGAACATTTTCATATCTTTGCATATTAATGATATACACTGCAACAGTCACATCTAACTGCCCTTGATATTGAATTATAAGAACTAAAACATACAATGAAAAATAAATAAGACTGTGACTGAAAGGTAAATGTAAGGTAAAGTTGTCACCGTGTGGAAGTGGAAGTATAGTTCCACCATTCTTGATTTCGGCACTAGACGGAGGTGAGTGATCAACTTCACACCCTGGAAGATTGTCATTGTAGGTGATATAAAGACACCAAAGACAAAATTTAAAGAAGATTTATGTTCTGACAATATCATATAATGTAGTAAGTGAGTAACATCCAGGGGGTTGAGATGGACTGAACATGTAGCATATATAATGAAAACAGGAAATGACACAAAACAGTATTTGAAATCTTTTTGGAAATAAATAACTTGAAGACTAATGAGCAGGTATTGCTAAGGCATATCTCCATATGCTGACCAATTCTCTGTGTTTCCTTTTTTTCACGTTTTCATAATGCTATTTATCATCAGATGTTTGTAGCTGTACTAATAAAGTCAAAATGTCATATTTGCACTGCAATGCGGTGTCAGTCACTTAGTAAACACTAATTGATTCTTGGGCTGTTTTAATACAAGTATTTATAACTTATGCAATTATGACTTAGGGAAATTTTGCATTAATCTGATTTTGTATTAATTTCTTTAGTATTTCTGTAAAAAAAAAAGGTAAAAAGTAAAGCTATCCCTGTAACAGGCCATGAAGGACTATAGAGTTGTGAGATGTTGAGGGTCCCACATTATCTAGACAATCAGGTCAAAGATGGCGGTAAGGTTGTCAGCCTTACGCGCTGGCCCCGCTTTGTTCCCCAGGAAAATTATTTAATTAATTCCTGGTACTCATTTCTGTTAGAGATTGAGTAGACTCCAGGGCCACAGTGCGGCCAGAAGGATTAGGACAATTGGAAAAAATCCAATGACCTCATCGAGACTTGAACCCGTGACCTTCTGGCTTGTAGCAGAGTGCCTCAACCATCCTAATGACAATATTTGTCAACAAAAAATCAGAATTTGTAAAGACAACTAACTGTATTAATTTTTCAATGAAAATTACAGAAGGTGAAACTAAAAAAAAAAGTAGAAAAATTGAGCACGACAAATTTGAGTAACTCACCATTGGGAACACAACTGTTGTTTAAGAGAAATAACTTCAAGCTGTTCCAACTGCTACAATTAACATAAAATGAGAATGAGACAATCCTCATGAAAGGTGAGAAGAAAATGATTTTGAATCAGACAATTGTGACTGGTGTTAAATATTATCTCAGCAGTCACTTGGAAAGAGTGATTTGAAGATACCTCCATCAGGATAGCTGGTAACCTAGCCATCATCTGAAATACAATCTAAAGTGTTACAGTTACACCGACAGTGAACCAGACTAACCTGACTTGTCTTCTTTATCCATACTTTTCGTTTCCCTCTTTTTACTGGGAGAAAAAATTTGTTAACAGATAATAAAGATCTCCCTATGGCACAAAAAAGTATTTGCATAAAAATATATCAGCAAAATGACAAAATGAAAGAAGCCTTGTTATGGACAACAGCTTATATTGTTAATAATGTATACACCTACTTTAATAAATTCTATTTGAATACCTGCTCTGATACTGCTCTGAATAAACATGATCCATCCCGAGCTGTATGCTTCCGGTAGTAACCCTGAGACTCCAACCACTGGTCCATGGGTCCTATAGGTTTTGGATATGACCGTCTTGGAACCATTGTTATGAATCTTTCTCTAGGACTTGAACAAAGTGATATATATTAAATTCAGAAATTAAATTAATCAAATGAACTACATGAAAAATAAATATTTTAGTGTATAATCATTGCAGTTATGACCACTCCTTAACACATGTTCTAGAAAATGAGATTCCACCTCCAAAAATAAAGACCTATATAAATTACAAATTTTAAATACATTTCAGTGCTGTTTACAATTATAAAGACACTTCTGAAGTAGTATTAACTGTCACCTCCCCTATTCTAGTTCATGGATATAAATTAGGACCATGCAAACGTTTCTGGGCACAGGGTGTAATCACAGCATTTATGAACCACAGTGGGGGTAAAGTACTATGATAATCTCACTTCTGCAATCCACTGTGCATATTGCAGCCCACCCTACTGAAGTGGCATGACAGGAACCTTTCCTTGACATTATATAATCTCAATGCTGATAGCACCATAAAATAGCTCCCCTCAAAGGTTCAATTTCCAGGGCAAAAATTGGATGATGAATCCGATAAATCAGTGTCACCCAAATGCAGTTTTCAGAACTCATAAAACATTACTCCTGAAATTACAATAGTCCTTACCTAAGCATTATTACATTAAATCTTCTCTTTCTTTGTGGGTAATTCTACAATGCAGTCAGTATCTTATACTTCATAACACAAAATGCTAGGTATATTGATGAATTCGAATTGGAGTGGTTTGGGGGCAAAGGGGTCGTACACCCATTCCAGGCTTTAACCCGGCTCCATTAATTCTCGTATTTGTAATTTACATATTGGCAGAGATGGCCATACACACTTTACAGTCAGTCACTGATTTGGCATATACAATATATGAATTTTAGAACCCCAAAAGCAGTGTAATTTACACAGTACTTCATCATCGGCAATATTTATATGTTAAACTGCGTATTCTATACCCACATAATTCCAAAATAAAACTATGTTCATTCATGACGACAAAATGGTACGATTCGTGAAATGCATTACTGAATACGAATTCTGAAACTTAGGCTATAACACCTCTTTGACTTTTCATCAAGGTCTTCACTCTTTTAAGATGGAACACGACAACTGCTTCAACAGCATATTCCCTTTGACACATACACCCTAATTTACCAGTAATCCGTAAATAAAAATGTGTAAATTTGAATGCTGTCAGACGTCAAACACACGTGCTCAACAAAAGTCTCCAAACTTTAGGCCAAAGAGGAATTACTTTTGCACACATTTCATCTCCACACAACATATACAACATAGGAGTATTCATATTAAATATGCACGCGCTACAAATAGTGTATGACCCAATATAATACAGCTTTCATCATCAAATCACGAAGAGATTACGTACCTTCCAATCTTAGCCACCCCTCTCTCTTTTTCGTCTGCCAGTGCGGGATATCCGGGGGATATCTTCGCCAGTAGAACCGAGTAGATCTGCTACCGACTACTACTGCTTCATGCCAGTACTTAGCCTGAGGAGATATTTCGTCAAAACAGGCATATAGGCTGAAGCGAAAGCAGCAGAGTATTTCCATGAACAAAATAATTATTTTTATGGAGTTCTGCAGAGGTTTATGACGACCGTTTACATCTATCTTCTACTCCACGCTAGCGTTAAAACCTACCGAATAAAATTTTGTAACTGACATTATGACGCGAAAGTTTCCCGCACGTACTGCAACATAATTAACACCCATGGAGCTGAGCGAAGATAATAATCGGCCACTACTCAAGTAGTTTCCAACATTTTATGTAACCCGAAGGTTCATTACCATATTTACTGATGCCTGCCACGAGTAAAGTCAATCCGGAGGCAAGGTCCCATCCAGTCTCTAAAGATTCAATCTTATCCTCCTACTGACAGCGAGAACCTCCTAGTCGCTCCTAGTGGTCTCTTGTCCTTCGGGGTTTCCTGCTAAATAATATATGTATTTCTATTCCCCCCCCCCCTCCTTATGCTATGAATTGCGATAGCGATCTTTTTCTCTTCTGCACAGCTTAGAGACCGACTCTGGGACCCAGCCAGCCTCCTATCCAGTCGGTACCGAGGTTGTTTCCCTATTGAGTAAAGCGGCAGGACAATGAAGCTGACCACTCACCTCCATTTATTGCAAAGGTCAAGAAAGGCAGAGCCATATCTCCACTACCCTGTATGTCTTCATGCCACAGTGCCTCACTAATTAGACACAGGAATAACTTTACCTTACCTTACATGCCCTGTCTGTCTTATCCTCTTTTATTTGGTCATTCTAATACTATCTGGCAAGGAGTACAAATTATAAAGCTCGTCATTATAAAACTTCTTCCAGCCTCTGCTGCCTTACTTGAAACTGACAGTTTTCACTGAATTTTTGCATCATACTTGCCTGCAATCTTTCAATATTATTATAATAGCGTTAATTTTTCTTTCAGCAAAACGTGATAGTCCATTACCTTTCTCTTTCACAGCAGGTGTCACACAGGAAAGACAAGTTGGGGCAGGGTAAGACTGGACAAAATACACAGAGGAGAAGCAGTCACGAGAGAATACAGATTAACGGCGGTGACTGAACTTAGTGGAAAAATCACTTGATGTACATATAGACTTGCCACACTTAACTAGGTTCAAATTTACATGGACATTAAGCCTGGCAAAATACGTTATTTTTGTATTTGAATTCATTTCACTTTAACCCTGAAGCTGGATGTGTGGGATAAAAAGGAGTAATTTTTAACCTGAAAAAATAATATACCAGAGCATAATACTTAAAAAGAAATTTATTATCAGCAAAATCCTATAATTCAACTGCAATTAAATTGTGCTGCAGTCTTCATAAATATCTGCTACACACACCTTTCAATATTCATATTCATCTGAGCAACTGTAGCACAATATGCAAGAGGAGTTTTCAGTCAACAAAGTAAGAATATACTTACATAAATTTTATTCAAATTATCAAATGACATGAAGCAATACTATACAAATACCATGTGCAAACTGAAATTTTGGTTATTACAAATGTGCAATTAACATGGATTAAATAAAAAAACACGGATTTGTGAGCAAACAATTTTTGCAAATATTGTATTACTTCAAATATAAGATGTACATTTTTTCCCACTGAAAAACTGAGGTGCAGCTTAATCTTTTGGAATGTGCACCTTTATAATTTTTTTTCTAAAGCCCACATTCAAAAGCTGGATTATCTCAAATTTGAGGACATCTTATATTCGAAGTAATACAATATCAGTGCAACTGCACTTCTGGACAGTACCCCAATATGATTAAGGTAATTTGTATTTTACAGTGCTATATTTCTTCAATACCAAATACCAAAGGCAGAAAAAGCATACCATCCTTTTTAGTCAACATAAATTGTGACTAAAACATACATAAAAAGCATTTTCTTCTAACAATTAAATCGCCATTCATACCAGTGCTCATTTATTGCCAAAAAGAGATTATGCCTGTTCAAGTGTCTGCACAAACTTCTCAACTACAACTGTTACGAGCTCCTTCAGAAAAAACATACTGAATATGGTAGTGTTAAAAAACATGACACATTCCATGTTACAAAGTACAGAAACTTTTCAACTATTATACAGTTCAAATAGGCAATATCTCAACGATGAGATACCCACTGAAAATGGGACTGTCCCAGCCGAACTAAGGAGTGCAATATGACTAACAGATCTAGAATACTGTGAGACAAAAATTCAGTTGTACCACAAGCATTTTAACCTTTTATAAGGCAAATCTGTTTAAATAATATTTTAAAAGCCTGTTCTTATTTAAAAAAAATCTACTGTGTATTCATTACAAGGATCAGTTAGTAAATGAAGAACCAACAGTACCCTATAAATAATCTGTGGTGAAATGTAATGTTATATTTATCATTAAGATAAGTGGTACACATAGTTGCCAAGGCTTATAAGAGGTTAAATGTGGAGGAGCTGCAATTTATATCACAGAAAATCTAGATTTGTTGGCCATTCAGTTCACTTGCTGTGCAGAAGTGCATAGAACAAAGTTACATTATTATTGTGTGTACAAAACCCATACGAAAATATACTTGGAAGTTTCTGTTTGAACACCAGAGTGATAAATTCAAAATCAGCCCAACTTTAAAAGCACGCCCATTTCCCCATTTTGTAAAAATTTCAAAATGGATATACAATTGAACAACTGACAGAGCACTTTTTAAAAATGATGAGTACAATTTTATGCAAAATTTTTAGTTATCCTGGCTGGTTTTTTTCAACAAATTTAAAGACAGGTCATCTATTTACTACAGAATTCTCAGAAAACTTTGGCCATTGATATCAATTAATTCTAATGGCAAATGTATTATTTACTGTTTTACAACTCGTGACAAGTCCAATAAATGTATTCACTGCATAGAAAACTTCATAACCACACATATTAATCTCCAAAATAAAACAAACTGCACCAAGGCAATTCTAATTAACTAGAAGAAAGTTTTACTGTAATTACAGTATACAAAACATTTTGCTATGGTGGTTATCCAATACGAAATATGTGGAAGCACTTGGTATAAACAGTCACATTTGAATTACTTTCCTTCGTTGTATAAAGGCTGGATAAGAAAATCTTATTACTGTTACTTTTATAAATAGTGACAAAAATAAATCGACCAGCACTGATAAAAAATATGATCCCAATTGAGCTGGATGGATACTGAAGGGCAAGTTCCTTCAGTTCAAGTTGGTTGAAAAATGCACCCAAAGGCTGGAGTGTCTGGGCAAGCCTTATGCCTTCTTCTCTTCATCAATGGCTGAAAGTAAGCAATTTTCAGTAATTATGACAGCGAAATCTGTATGATTTATATATAATATCAGGACACACCTACAAAATTCTCTACAAAGGTCTAACTAGTTAGTAAAATTAATCACTAAATTATCAATAACAACACTTCACTTGAACTGTAAACATTTCCAGCTCTTCAAAGTTATGAAAGCAGTCTACAGAGTGATGCTTTCATTTCAACCAAACACAGCTAGTTGGCTGGCTAGCTGACGCTGAGATAGCAGATCCCCAAGGTTCAATCCAGTTAATAAATCCTGTGACTTCATCTCAACCACATGTCTAGTCTCCTAGGTCAGCCAAGTGGACATTTGTAAGAGGTTCCTGTGTCATTACTCTACAAGCATTCCCTGATACTGTCCATCCCAGCTACATGCCCAGCCCTTTATACACTCCTGATTTGTTAATAGGTACTGCATCACGTATTGTATGTATTAATAATATCGCAAATGCTTTGTAAAATATTCAGGTCATGCAGTATTTTTTAAACTCACAATCACACATTATAATTAAAGCATGTGCACCTAAACATGTAATAGCAGAAACAGGTGAACATATACAGAAGATAATGCTGATTATAGTTCTAATTTGCAAGATCAGTAAAAGTTGTCCCTGTGCTTAGCTAATTAAGCAGTACGCCATGAAGATGTATGGGGGAGTGGATGTAAAGATCTACATTTTCTTGACCTCGGCATTAGTTGGAGATGAGTAGTCAGCTTCATGCCCCTGCCGCTTTACTCCAGGTACCCATTGTATAGGAAGTTGGGTGGACCCCAGAGCCAGTCTGGACGATTGGAGAAGTGAAAATTCTTTACTCTAGCAAGACTCGAACTCCAGCCACCTGATCGTCCAGCCCGTAGCATCGTTATACTGACTACACTATCCCAGCTCCACAAGACCGGTATAATTTCTTGGCTGCTTGGTAGTAGTACAGAACTTACAGACACCTTATTTACAGTAAGCTAAATATTTCTCATGGAAAGGGGATTACTGAATCTGAAGACATATTTGCACATTACCAGAATGTGGTTGTGCCGCACACCCAATGGGGCACGTAAGTACAAAAATACAACATCTAGGCACACAAAGGGTAGCATAACCTAAGAATTAAGGACAGAATCATGCTAATAAATATGTATTACACATTGCAGAGAGCAGGTCCAATACAAAATATAGGAAGACCAAATATCCTTAACACCAAAATTAATAACATCATACTTTAAGAGCACTATTTGACAAAGTGCACAAAGCAGTGGATTCCTTAAAAATGTGTTGCCTGAGATGGCCTCTGTGGCCGAAACATGTAACAGAAAAACACAGAACGTATATATCTTTTAATGACATTTTAAACATTTTAACAAACTACACGTATTTGTAATTCTGTATTTTGGCATCCTGTTGCACATCTTTAATTAAACGTCTATGTATTAAGTATGTAAATAATCCAACAATCATTAAAATATTCACAGTTTAACATTAACACATGTTTCGGCCACAGATGGCCATCCTCAGGTGTCTCAATGGGTCCAAACTGTTACACTGCTGTGATGTGCACTAAAATTGGGTGTTGCAGTCCACTTAAAATATCATAAATGATATTTAAAATTCATTAAAATGTTTCTATTAAAATCCTTCGTAAAATCCTATTCAACCTTGTAAGGGGCGGTGGAATAGGATTTTATGAAAGCAGTTACCAAACAGTCTCATCCATACAGATAAAAGGATAGAGTGAGCTTAGTAGGTGCTCTGCAGGGTTAAGCACACACCTAAAAAGGGAGAAACTTCAGTGGGTCATATACTCACTCATTCATTCATTCATTCATTCATTTCCTTT
The DNA here is from genome assembly GCF_002891405.2 of Cryptotermes secundus. Taxonomy (NCBI): domain Eukaryota; kingdom Metazoa; phylum Arthropoda; class Insecta; order Blattodea; family Kalotermitidae; genus Cryptotermes; species Cryptotermes secundus. Next base: position 548,479 of record NW_019723910.1, on the reverse strand, counting down.
ATCTGTTATTTGTTATTTTTAACAAACCTAGAATGTGGAAATATTCCCTTTCAAAATAGATATATCAACATACATATACAAAATTACACGAGTCACATAAACAAAATCACTTACATTAATCCATTAACATAAACAATAATATAAAGTAAAAAAATTAATAAACATAATTTAAAAACAACTTACTATAAAACTTGAATTATTACAATTTTATTTATATTACCTATATTAACGGAATTAAATACATTACAAATTTACACACTTATGACCAATTATGTTGATAATATTCACTCATGGAATAGAAAGAATGATATAAAAACATCTTCAATGCAGATTTAAAACTTCTCTCATCAGTAGCCAACATTTTTATTGTATGAGGAAGATGATAAAAAACTTTAATACCTGATATGTACGCACCTTTATTGTATTTTGTTAGGTTAACTGCAAGTAAATACATATTATTGAGGGCTCTAGTTTTATGCTTGTGAAACTCATTGTTAAAATTAAATAAATGTTTATTATTATCTGTGTATAAAAGTAATGAATATATGTACTGAGAGTAGAACATCATTATTTCCAAATACCAGTTTAGAGAAAATGTGTGTGTGATGACTTCTTTTTAATCAAAACATGTGAAATATACATTTTATGGCATTAACATTTTAATCGAGCATACATTTTCATTACTACAACCACAGCATACATAAAATGCAACAAATAAACTCAGTTCTCATTTATCAAGATTATTAACGTTATTTCTCCATTTTACTCTCTACACTTCAAGAAGTTCCTGTTTATTTATATAGGAGCACTTTCAAAACTGTTGTTATTTTCACTGACCTTCTTTTGTTGGTAGGGGATTCTTTTCTTGGGTTTCAGTGTGTTTCAACTTCTTGGTATCAAAGTTTTCAATTCCTGCAAACAAATTCTGTTTCTCCTTCTCTTGTTCTATAGCTGCAAAGCAAATAATATATTTAAAATGACATATCTGATAACTTTATCTAGTTTATTTGCTTTAATGACATTTCTGCGTTATAATGCTGTAAATACTGTTTTACACACATGGGCTATGTTAAATGAGAAAGAAGCTTATTACTGAACATTCAAAAAGTCACACACTGGTCAAATACCAACGCTGAATGAGATGAATGGAGGTACAGATCTATGCATTCTTAATCTCAGCACTATGTGAAATGAGGCGGCAGCTCCATGCAACAGATTTCATGCCTGCAAAAAGGGGCAGCAATTGACACTATCCAGTGTCAAGAATTATACAAATTTCATTTCCAGAATTACTATAAAAGGTATTCTGTGCAACTAGTGTTTGTATCTAACAATGCAGGATCTTAATAATTGATACCTGTATTTAATATTTACAGAATTAAAAGGAGCACAACATACCTCCATAAAACAACACTCTTAAAAAAAAAAGATTATGTTCCCCTCAAAAAGTGCCACATAGAATTTAAATTACATTTATGACAGCCAAAACTTATGTTAATTAAAACATGTTTCAGGAAAGAATCTGCTGAAGTTCAGGTGAATATAAAAAATGTTCATCTCCAATACTCAAATTTGAGAACTAGAAAAAAGTGGTACTAAACAGCCTAATGCAGAATGTTTTTATGTCTGAGGCAAATTTAATACGTGAAAACACATCATACAGAACAACAAAGCATGCTCTGAAGTCTAAGGAACCCAAGAAACTGAACATCTCAGATTCTGTGATGACATCACATTCATTTTTTGAGAAATATGAAATAAAATACACTTAAAATGAAGTAAAGAATATATGCTAAGTTTCCATACAGTAATTGGTTTCCTAGATATCTGATGAAGTATGATTTGAGTTTCCTGAAAGGTAAGGAGAACAGTGAAATTCACCAGACAACTTACAGTGTCACATGTCCATTACCAAAAGTGTATCAGAATTTTTCACATCGTCTGAAGTTGAAAACATACAGATATTGCAAGTGATTCTAAGTTTTTAAATACAGCTCATTATAAAGTTCCTTATGTAAAACTGGTTTAAGAAGGAAAGAAACATAGTGACTCTTTCATCTTCCCCACTGTTGCTTATTACAGTTAAGAATAAGATGATATGGACATAATGTGATCAAGGCTTTCTTGGAATACAATTTCACAGGCTTATTACTTCCTAAAACAAGATGTGATGCATAATTTGGGAAACTAAATTCTATACTCTCCTGAAAGAAAGCTACTTCTCAGCATTTAAACACACAACATGACAGGGACAGGCAATTATTTTGACATTCAGGATATAACCAACTTAGGTAAGCTTCCCAAATCACATATCTTTTCAACGTTAAATTGCAACGTTCAATTCATGTCTTCTGTGGAGGAAATTAAGGGCGTTTAACATAAATAAAAAAAATCAACTCAACAAACCAAGGGGATCAAAAAATGTTCTTTTTCTTAAAATTATTTTACAACTAATAAAATGTTATTTTACACAGAAAATGCACAGTTCAAATATTTTTATTGTGCTCCTAACTGAATATGCTGCTGCAAACTGGCATGAAAGTGCCATCAGGCCACATAAGTCCCGTGTGCCAGATTTTGCTGACCCTTGCTCTAAGAACATGAAGATAAATTTGCCAGGTAACCACCTCCAATATTCCCAATAACCAGCAGTTTCAAGTCCACCTCCATGCCACCTACCTTCTGGATCTGGAAGTGGGTTCTTTTCTTGAGTCTGTGTGGGTTTCATTGTAGCCTTGTCGAAGTGCTCCACACCTTCCAACAAGTTCTGGTGGACCTTCTCTTGTCTGACAACTGATGGCAGGGCAAGCAAGATGCAAAGCGAACATAAAACTCATGCATAGCACGTTAGGCAGAAGCTCAGTTATGCCTTTAAATACATGCTTCCTTATCTCAGTATATTAGTGATTTACTCTGTATTAGCTAGTACCTGGAGAATCACTCTTTTGCAGAAAATTTCAAATAAACTTGTGGACTAATTGGCAGAAAATTGTTTTAAACACCTGAACCGCAATGAGGTGGATGGATTCAAAATTACATTGGCCCTAGACTGAATAAAATTAACATGGTCAAAGAAATATTTACAAATACTTATAAATATCTGATACATCAGCTGTTGAGTAAATTAATTGTTATTTATATGAGTGTCATACTTCTTTGTTAGTAAATGTTCCGTAGCTATTTATGCACTAATTTTTTACTACTACAAATCAGTCCTTTATAATAAGTACCAACTTCATGTTGTACTAAAAATGAAGACAGTGTATTATAGGAAATGCTGTATTTGTTATAAACCAACCAACTCCAATGTGTTGGGTCTTTGTTAGCTTCTGACAGCCACACATACAGTCAGGAAGATTTCCACTATTTATGGAACCCAAAGGTTCATTACACTGGCCACAAAGAGCCTACCAGTGACTGCTATCCTCAATCAGATGAATGCAATCCACATTCTACATGTATTTATTTTTAAGATCCACTTCAGTATTAGACTCCAATTTATCTCTAGTCCTTCCAAGTGCCTCCTTCCTTTCAGGTTTCCTTACCAAAACTTTGTATGCACTGTGTGCCATAATCTTCTATACTCTTAGTGTGATAAACCAAGTTTAACACTCATACAAAACAACACATAAAAACACAGTTACATGTATTTTATTCTTTACACTTCTGGACAATGATGTAAACCAGTTACTATGTGCATTCTCAAGGACTGTGCTCCTTGGAGTTAGTTTATTAAGCAGATCTCCTAGAAAGTTTGAGCTCTCCACGAAGTAAGAAAATGTACTGGAGAGTCATCAAAAATACACTTTACGGATCTCTAACTTTGTAACACGAGTTCAATTATTTCACGTTCTTTATTCTAATATTCCTCCAAGAAATACCCTTCCACAGCAGGTATTTAAACCAGTGGAATAGGAAAGGAAAACCCATGTTGATAACAGCAATTTCCTGTATCCTACAAACTTCTTCCTGCAGTAATATTTTGCCAGAAAGAAGCCATAAAAAGGAGCAAACTACGCTGGCAGGCAAGTCTGTATTGGTAAAAGTTATCCACAGTACAAAAAAATCTTTTTAAAAATGTTCAAGACACTATATGTTAACGAAAAATCTGCTAATCTAATTTCCTACTTCTGCATAGCATTGTGCAAGAAATTCACATCAAAGGAAAACAATTTTAATCATGCATTCTTATAATTAATAATTATTACCTCAATTATAAACCATGCATGAAAAAACAACCATGCTATTACTGAGCAATATACCCACCATCCTTATCTGGAAGGAGATTCTTCTCTTGAGTTTCTGTGTGTTTCAGCTTCCCTGTATCAAAAGCTTCCACACCCTGCAGGAGAGCCTTCTGAGTTTTCTCTGTAGCAACATCTGTACAAAACCAGACACATTCCTTTAGTAATACAGTAAAAACCGTGGCCAAACAGAGCAAATAACCATATACAGACTAAATGTCTGGAAACATGGTGAGAAATCATTGAAGTATCAATCCCTTAACTCCTGAATCTCTATCAAGAGTCATATAATACTCTTATATATCTGAGAGCATTTTGGTATAGGATTTGAAGGCTCTGGGAAGAGCAAAGGTAAAGGGTAAATTTATTCCTGTAACAGGTCGTGAAGGTCCGTTGGGTTGTAAAACATTGGGGCTCCCATATTTTCTAGACAACTGACTTGCAGATGGTGGCGAGGTTGCCAGCCTCATGCACTGGCCACCTTTTAATCCCAAGGAACATTCCTGGCACTGATTTCTGTTAGAGGTGAGTTGACCCCAGGGACACAGTGCAGCTGGAATGATAAGGTCAACTGAAAAATCCTGTAACCTCACTGGGAATCGAAACGACTACAGTTTTCCGGAAAATACCCAATTCCTCCCTTAGAGTGAGACTATTATTGTTGTTGCTTCTATTGGTTTTTGTTGCGTTTGTTTCTCCATTGCAAATGGGGAAAGGATGTACCAACCCCTTCAAAATACACATTTACAAATTTACTTATATTTAATGCATGAGAGTGAAATGTATTAAGTTAGTAATATTGTGACTCTGCGTTTAGTCATTCATAGGATCACTAACACTTTCAACAAAGTTCAGTACCTCACTCAGTGGCTATTTTTTAAGTGACTTGTTACTTAACATTTCTTTTGGCCAGACTCTTTATGTCTTGCTTTGTATACTTGGAAACTGCTTTTGTGTTAGTTATCTGGTTCTTTTTTATTTATTATCCTTCAGTTAAAAATACTGTCAGTGGCTCAGACCATACAGCATCAAATGGAAGGATCGGAAATGAAGTGAACTGAATGGGATTTTCACCAGAGTCAACTTGCCCAGTATAGTTCTTATTATAGTGCCATGTATTGTGGGTTGTGCGTGACTCAGACAGGTTTTGGATTGGATGATTGGATTTATTGACATCTTATACACTCAGCTCATAATTACAGGCAATACAGCGCTGTCGCTGATCTACACACTTTACAGTTCACCGTTACACACGCCAGTGTTCTGTCTTCACTAGTCGTATCCTGGCAACGGATTTATAATAGTCTCGCGGTCACTGCAGCACACATGAAGTCTTCTTTTCATAGTCTACTTCCTTTCTTGCATTATCTTTGACTGTCAACTCAAGAGACTCACTCCGCTCTCAATTCATTTCCTCTGCTTCCAAGCTCATTTGCTGGCAAGGCTGGCGTCTCAAAACTCCTGACTAAAATGTCAAGAGTCGGAGTCACAGTTACGACTGGTGGTTCGTCTTGGTGCCAAGCCCCGAGACTCTCGACCAGCATTTTTTTCAACTCAACATTTAGGTCACAGTCCTCAGATAACACCCTCTCTGATGAGAGGATGGGTCTGCCGTTTATAATTGCTGCTGGTTCTCGCCAGCACAGTCATTCTCGAGTCCCAGTCCCGTGGGGCTCATTACCATATTTTACTGGCTCAGTTTCGAGACTCCCTCAACCTGGAGGGCCAGGTCCCCGTATTTATATCCCACCCGCCCCGTAACAGGGTAGCCCAGCTATAACCCCAGGCACTAGGCTCCCTTCTTGTCATCTCCTATGACTCGCAGGGCTATGGTGGAGGTACTCGAACCTGCCTCCATGCAGGCTTTTTCAGTGTTTGCCTGTAACTGGCTTGTGTACTTTAATATAGCATACGCATTATTCACACATAATTGTCACTTTACATCATACCAAGTCTATAATTTTGGTTATAACTGTTCATGTGAGCACATTTTTACTCTTGTCGTGAATTCAAAGTTTCGAACAGATCTCAAGGGTGATATATGTGAAGCAGGCCCCAACTTGATAATTATCAGTAATTATATCACGTAACAATTTACCGATAAAAAAACTTGTAAAATACAATGGTACGCGTGGGAATAAATGGATTGAAGATGAAATTGGTTTCCCTTCTTCCAATGACAAGGGCCGACGCGACAGTACACGTTAGCCAACATTTCTGCCGGCGTGACAGGTGGCATAGCAACAATTTCGTTGGTAATGTTTTCTTTCAATCTTCAAGGGTGCAGGTTTGTTTTTAAACACCCTACCCTTCAGCAGACCCCACAGGAAGACCGGCGGGGTCACGTCTCGTGACCGGGCGGCCGAAGTTCTTTCGCCGATAACCTTATCCCCAAATAATCTGATTTCTTCAAAGGTCATGTGTGATGAGTGCAATGTCTCTCTCTATTGCTGAAAACAAATGTGTATCAGCTCCAGATCAACCAAGTGATTCATACATTCTTGGGAAATGTTAAGTCAGACATCGGTGTTGTTGGTCGTGTGGAAGAAAATGAGGCCAATCACGTGGGTTCGTGACTGAGCACACAAAATGCCCCACTTTCCGTGGATTGGGGGGGGGGGGCTCCACATGAATGTAATGAGAATTTTCAGCACACACAAGAAGTATTCTATGAGTTGCTGTACCCAACAGGCAAGTATGCCATGTCCAAGCAGAGGTTCTGGGCAAAAGACAGCAGCAGGTCACTTTTCTGCATGTCAGGAGGCTGGAGTTCCCAAACAATGCACGGTAGGGCGAATCCTTCCTTTCCTTGCCGCTCTTGGGCACGATGAGTGGGTCACGCCACTTTCCCCCTGCCATAAATTTACATAACGCCCTTGTAGGCGTAGCCAGGAGCCGCTGCCTCCCGTTATGCACCGTGGTACCGGTCATTCCAGGCAGAGTCCCTCAATAGTGAGTCTGCAGGCTTCATTCATTTAGTCTCCAGTTTTTTGACCATGGATTTTTTCAGTTGAGCTAATCCTTCCAGCCGCACTAGGCCTGGGGTTTTCTCAGCCTCTAACAGAAATGAGTACCTGGAATTAATTAAATAATTTTCCAGGAGAGTAAAGCGCGGCCGGCGCGTAGGGCTGACAACCTTACCGCCATCTTTGAGCCGATTGTCTAGACAATGTGGGACCCTCAACGTCTCACAACCCTATGGGCCTTCACGGTCTGTTACAGGGATAGCTTTACTTTACTTTTTTTTTTATACACCATTCTTCCGAACAAGTGGAATCGTAGAATGCACGAAATGGCGCGAGCCGGGCAGGCGAACATGGGGTCAGTGTTTCGAAGCATACAATACTGCCAAGTTTAGTTTTCGTCGGTGAATTACTGCGTGATTTATAACTACTAATTAGAGTCCTACTTTAACCTTTGCGACATTTTCAAAACTCACTACACGGACTTATAACCATTGTTACTATAACACGAATACCTCTTGCTGCACCAATGGAAAAATGGATTTTGCTAGTTAAATATTTTCATTGTAGTAGCGTGGCTGAATTAAAAAAATATATACCGGCTGATGAAACGTAAGTGTGTATGGTATCTTACATGACTAAAACATGTGGACTCATTACTACATTGGAAATTAAAGTAACGCTTATTTCATTTGTAAGTACAATTGGTTATCAACTGTTACTACCGAACACAATTTTTCACTGTGCTTACATCAAATAACATGTACTACAAGAATTCCGCAAAACAGAAAACGACACTACTAAAAGCTCTGGTAAGATTGTTTTGCAGCTCCCTTGAGTACATTGCCAACTCAGTTCCAATTTGCATTCTCTAGTACAACAGAAATTAGAAGCATGCAAGGGCTGTTGTTAGTTATCAGTAACACAAACCAATGTGGACGGCAAACTAAGCAGGAAGGATGTGTGGTAATATACCTTAAGCCTACTTAATCTCGCACTAGTTGAAGCATATTACAAGGTATTAATGAAGCTAACCGGTCAGACAATACATTATAAGGAGGTCACTTACCTTACAAGTTATTTTGTAAACAGGTCAACTTGGATAAGATTAATGTCCCACACAAAAAGCAAGACAGGATTGGTTTGTGCATGTTGCATAAACTGGAATACAGGCAGCTACACAGTGAATACAGTTATAACTAATTTATTTTAAAACAAACTCCTATTTGAAGAAGATACTGAAAACAAGTTAAAGAAACCACCGCCATAATGAAGGTTTAAAATGTTACAGTGTAATACTTTAAAATCAAATTTATTATGCATGTATTCCCCGCCATTTACAATAGTTATGGTTGGAAGAATGGTTGCATACCTCAAATTTTTATGCTCATTTTCGCTTCCAATTTGTTTTCATTACCTTTAATAGTCACCGAAAAATATGTAGTTCAAATAGCTTTAATGAATGGATGAACAGATTCAAAGGGGAGTGAAAAATGTTGTACTTAAAAGAAACCATTAGGCAGGGGTTTGGGTTATTATGGGATTATGTAAGTATGATGAGTTAATAACATCCTTCTCCCTGACCACGCTTTCCTCTATAAATCCAAATATTCAGTTAAAACAGGTGAAGAGAAAATTACAGCACTAACCCAGCCCAAACTGAGAATAGTTTTGAGGTTAACGAAACAAAATGAAGCACACTGCACACAACATACCTTGTGCATTTGGTAGAACAATTTTTTCTTGCGTGTTGGTCCGCTTTAACCTCTCAGTTTTAAAGCTCTCAACGCCTTGAATGAGCTCGCTGTGTTGTCGCTCTTGTTTCACATCTAATTAATGAATCAACATTCAAAAATATGCTTCTGACAGTAACCCATGCAGCATTCCAAAGCACACCAAATACTGTATCAAGATATAACCTTCAATACTAGAAGATCTGATAGAAAACTGCGAAAATGGAGGTGAAGATGGAATAAAGATGGAAGAAATATTCAGTTACTGGTGAACAATATGTAACAGTTCAATATTTCTGCCAAACATCTGCAGCATTACAAAACAAAGACAGCTACAACAAAAGCAAGAAAATGATTTGCATGTAATATCAGGAATGCAGCTTTTATAATCTTAATACCAGACATGTTTCTATGAACCAAAATTCAGTGTGGAAGTCCACCCACATCCAAACCTAACAGGGTTGACCTTGATGAATGAGGGCAGCAGTTCCTTAAAAACATTCTTACATGTCTAACAGAAAACAGGTATCACATTCCTTCATTAATTAATTTTATAGATATAAACCAGGTCTAGTGAGATAATGTTTCTCTTTGCAACCCCAACTCCTGCCCACAGCCCATACCTCCTGAGCATATTTATTTTTTAAACCTGAGCATGAAGCTCATGTCACATAGTCCCTTGGGTAACACAATGAATACATTCTAATATTGTCTTTGGTGGGAGATCCCTAGAAGCTGCGTAAATTCTGTGAATGCCATTTTCACTATAAACAGACATGCATAAATCACACAAGTTACCAAGAACATAAACTGTGCTTCTGCTTAAGTAATAATAAATTAAAAAAAAAAAAAAACTTTCTTGAAGTTCGGCATGTATCTAGGACTTATTTTATCCGGTGTATAATTTTGCATTTGAAATATCAGTAACCTTGAATAATCACAATGCATAAGGCTTATTTTGGACTCTATCCATCGTCTGGTATATACAAGACGATATATAAAGTCCAAAATAAACCTTATAGTTCTATATATCATACACCATTGTCAGAATCCTTTAAAGCCCAGGAATTAATCTAATCCTACATTTGATGGATATGTAACAGCCCAGTGGTAAAGGTGTTATTAAATAACTCAGGAATCATTCACTGATAATTAGGTCATCACGTCATGATGGTGCATATATAATTTTATTTCTGGTGTCATTAATTCTGCATTCCTAATACTGTAAATTTCTAGGCAAGGTATCAAACAGAGCACTAAAGTCCACAGACAATAAACTTGGAAATTTTCCCCCATTATGCATACAAACCACGGATAATATCTGCTACCAGATAATATGAAAAGAATAAATCTTAACTTAGGATCAGAAATTACAGGCTAGCAGGATTGAATTTCAGGTCTTGCAACACAACTGAAGATAGTATGGAAGAACGAAATAAAACCTAGCATTCATTCAAGAATAATGGCCCAATATTAGGGCATACCTTCGGCTGTAGGTAAAACATTCTTCTCTTGGGTTTCTGCCTTCTTCATATTCACAGTCTTGAAACCTTCGAGCTCACTCTTGAGGTCCAGATTGACCTTGGGAAGGTCCTTCAATGAAGGGCTCACAGGGCTCGACATTGTCTGAAGCTTTGCCTACAATTACTCTGCAACAAAGAAACATTACAATGGCATAAGCAATCTGTGCTTATTCCGTTTAATGTCAGGGTTTTCCTACACCTATGATACTGTCAAATGAGAGAAAATAGTATGACATCAAACGATTCACATCTTTAGGAACATGTACCGGTATTACTGTCAAATTCGTACAAAAACAGTATCTTACTTGCTGACATCAGATTCAAGACTGATTTAACACCAAAATCCACCACCAGACACAGACCTGGGTCACTTCCATCCTGCGATCATCATACCTCTCTCTCTCTCCTTATGGGTCGGTTTACTGTCATCCTCAAATCTCCTTCCTGGTCTTACATAAGAATTCCCCACCCAAATTCTACATGCATTCCCCGTCTCCCCAATTCATATCACAAAATGGAATAGTCCCACATACTTTGGTATATCAGGTACATTATTTAGAACTGGATACAATATTTTCTGCTACAAGACAGTTCATCTTGTAAAGAAATTGTCAGATGTGTCGTATGTTTTAAGAAGTTCCATACACATGTGGGGTACGCGTTAGCGTAGTTTGTTGAGGCGCTATACTACAACCCGGAATGTCGCGGGTTATATTCCCGATGAGGTTATTGGATTTCTTCAATTTACCTAAACATTCCAGGCGCACTATGTCCCTCGGGTCGACTCAGCTTCTAGCAGAAATGAGTACCAGGAAACTTCCTGGGAAGGGGGGGATAAAGGTTGGCCGGCGCTTAAGTCTCAGAACATTACCGCCATCTGTGAACAGACTGTGTACAAAATGTGGGAGCCTCGCCGTCTCACAAACCTACGGGTCTTCACGGCCTATTACAGGGATAGCTTTACCTTACCATCTTTCACCATACACATGTATAAAAAATTGGAGTATAAAGCCAAGATATTGCTTATGGTGGCGGTGGTGTTGGCGTTGGTAATGGCGTCGGGCACTACGACGAGGAGGGTGGCTAGTGACTTTCTTTCTTCGGCCGAAAGGCACGCCCGAAAACAACTGACGCTTAAAGCAAACTTGTCAAAAGTCGCACATTTGCCACCGCATTGTGTTTTACCGTATTGTGGCTAAAACCAACAAACATGTTGTTATAAAAAGAAAAAAAAAACTGAGCACTGCTCTTCAAACTCTTAATTCATAACAGAAATCATTTCTAAGAATCATGTGACACGGTTATACCAAAGATATGAAAACAACACGGAATNCACATCTAGAAGACTGCTATTTTCAACACGCAATAAGTCTCCCTTTTAGAAAATGCTTCTATACTTCATGATGTTTGTCAGAACAAGTTTCCCACGTGCAGCACTTAAAAACGCTGGAAGATACGCTTGCACGCACACACACAAACGTGCTGTAGGTAGCCCTGTTAATAATTTGGATGCAGAGGGTCTGTGGAAAAGGACTTCATAGTTTTTAAAATAATCGCATACATTCAATTTAAGGACAATCCGATCCAGTGTTTACAAATTAATAATCAGAAGAGAACTGCGAAGAATCGCTGTGAGAATAAGAAGTGTGGTTCCAAGGAAGACAGACTGATAAGATAAACTAGAAAGCATCCAGTTTCAACATCGAAACGACTGAAGAACAAGAAATTCGTGGAAAAAATCTTATGATGCCTATTTCCCTTCAAATGATTCAGACTATACGGTGACGGCATCAGGAACTACAGTATGTAAAATGATATATTACAATTCTGTGCATAATATACACTTACAGAGATTCCAACTACATTCAATTTTCCACATATTGGCCCAAATAAAAAACTGGCCGCAGCCGCCATGTTTTCTTAACTGCTGACGTGTGAATATTTCATATAGTATTTGTACGCATGTTTATGATGACCTCCATACAAAATTTCATATGCCTACCTCCTCCGATACATCGCTTGCTGTCATCAAATTGAAAGGCCAATATGTGATTTCGTGTGGCCAGCTACTTGTTTTACCTTATAAAAATATACTAAACGCTGAACATTGTCGATTATGTATTATTACCATTCAATGTTTCAGTATAGTGCATTATGTGTCGCGCCCCCTTCACAACTTCGGGCGTTTTATTTATGGGTCTACAGCCCTTTTGGGCCTCGGACGGTTTTTTGAGTTTATTAATCTATACGCCGTCGATACTACTCCTTGAAAGGAGGATCAGCCCGTCGCAAGGCTGCTACCTACACACAGAACAGCACAAACAGAATAAACGCATAGACATCCATGCCTCGAGTGGGATTCGAACCCACGATCCCAGTGTTCGAGCTGGCGAAGATGATTCACGCCTTAGGCCGCGCGGCCGCTGTAATCAGCTTAGTTCGGGTGTTACTGATATGAAAATAAAGGAAAAATCGGCTAACCAGTAGTGAAACGAGCTTGACACGAAGTTTCATGAAAATTCGTGTACTGTTTCAGAACTAATTAGGTTTACCCGCGAACATGATGAACCCACAAGTACATCTTTATAAGACATGGACATAGGCTAAAAATATAAATGTAAGTGCTGTAAAATTGGATGCCTGCAACACTCATAACCGGACCGAAGCTCTGATACGGAGAATCCACACAGGAAGTCAACCTGCCCATGCTCCAGAACATTTACTGACGAGAAGTCACCTGTAATTCCCTTTGCAACGACTTTACTTTCGTGCCGTTGTGGTGAACTGAAGCTTCACGTGCACACTCGCATTATATTTATGGAATGTACAAATAATTAGTCATAGAGAGATCACTGACATCGCAGAAACAAGGCGTCAAAAATGTTGAGTCCAACCAGGCTTCACTAGTTCGGCGCACGAAATGCGAACGGCTATATTCTGCATTCAAAAAGATTAATTTCCGAATACATCTAACTTATCAATAAACTCAAGTACATGGAAGTAGGTAATGATCTGATGAAAGGTTGTTTCAGTTGTCTACAGTAAACCATGGTTACAACGGAATCTCTAAGGGCCGAAATATTCCAGCTTCAGACAAATGCATGCTACATGTAGGCCAAAAATCTATGGTCAGCGAGCGATATACGTGTATTCCTTCAATTTTCTTCCATTGCTCTCGTCTTCTTATTTTACTTATTCTCTCTTTGTTCCGGTAATCGATTGCAGTGTCTTGTCATATTCCACTGAGGGTTGGAATTTATTTTTTCCTATTTTAGAACAGGATAAATTCTGGGAACAAATAAACGAAACATAAAACGTTGTTAATTTCATGTTTACTTTCTATCTCTGCGTTAAGCCATTCCCACACAATAATTTGTGGGAAAACGCTAATCACAACCCAAATTCGAGTGTTCAGAACCTGTCCTAAGCATGATTGGCTTAGTCCAGTCATCCCCATCCTATTTCTTTCAAGATCCGTGTTAACATTGGGCTTATATACTCGTACTAGTCTATGCCAGCGTTTTCCAGGTGCCTATTTCGGTTTCCGTACCAAAATTTTATAAGCATTTGCATTTATAATTAAAATTGTCAGCGCAACTTCATTAAAATAATTTTATTTGAAAAGGGCCAACCATTATATATACAGTAAAGAAACTATTACTTCTTAAGGTCAAGGGCTGGATAATGGATTTTTAGTTTAAGTGTGCTCTGACATGTCTTTTCAAACCTTGACCACTACAGTGTCTTAATATGTCAAAAATTACACTATCTCCATATATTGTGAGTTCGACAGAGCAGGACCGTGAAGAGGCAGGGCTACCTGACTTGTGTTTGTTGCCAAAGAACCAATATATGAATTACAGATCGTAAAGTAAACATGAAGATAAGCAACGAAAGTGCTGGAGGCTGGTGAAGGTCACCCATTCGTAACGACGTTCAAACGTTTCTCGGCCTCTTCAACAAACGCGATCTTCAGATACTGCAAGTGTTTTTGGAAATATTCTCTTTAACTGTTGAAGGGCACAGCTTCGCCGAGTCATACATAGCAAGGGGCACCCTTAATGTTAAAATAATTCACACTGCAAACAGAAAAGACGGCATGCCTAGTTTATACTGTTTCTGGGTAGCCTGTACTGCCAATAACTTTGTTATGATGTCATCCTCTTTGCCAGTTTCTGCGTCAGAGTACACCGATTGCTGTAACATAGACTCTCATTCATGTACATGTTGGAACAATACATCTCCACATCCAAAACAGCAAAACTGTGCATGTATTCACAGTCATGACACTCAGTACGTTCACATCGTCCGCTAAGACACGGATATGCATTTTTGCATACGTTTAATATCATAAGAAGAAAAAAAAATGGGTGGGGGTTAAATATCAATGTAGCTGTACAGCATCAACTTCGATGGGTTAGATATGTGACTAGGATGTGTGGATATGGAAAGCGTATAGAATTTTCGTGCGGAAACGTCTTAGAAAACACCAAAATGGAAGGCTGGGAGTATAACATTGGGCTAGATCTTGAGGAGATGGTTGCG
The DNA here is from genome assembly GCF_002891405.2 of Cryptotermes secundus. Classification (NCBI taxonomy): domain Eukaryota; kingdom Metazoa; phylum Arthropoda; class Insecta; order Blattodea; family Kalotermitidae; genus Cryptotermes; species Cryptotermes secundus. Next base: position 533,471 of record NW_019723910.1, on the reverse strand, counting down.
CGTTGAACCTTCGGGTTATACTACCACACTAAGGTGAAGTTGTCCCTGTGCTTAACTAAGCACTACGCCATGAAGGCGTGGTTGTATAGATCCACATTTATCTTGACCTCGGCACTTGGTGGAGGTGAGTGGTCAGCTTCACGTCCCGGCCGCTTTCCCCCCGGGAAAGAGTCGCCGGTACCCATTGTATAGGAGGTTGGGTGGACCCCAGAGCCAATCTGGACGACATGGAGAAGTGAAAATTCTTAGCCCCCACCGGGACTCGAACTCCGACTCTAGGTCGTCCAGTATTGAAAGGTAAAGTTGTCTCTGTGCTTATTTTATTAAGCACCACGTCATGAGGACGTATGGGGAGGGTGGAAGTACAGCTCCACCATTCTTGACCTCTGCACTGGGCGGAGGTCAGATTCACGCCTTGGCCATTCTATCCTCGGGGAAAGAGTCCCGGTACTCATTGGCTAAGAGGCTGAGTGGGTCCCAGAGCTGGTCTAGAGGCTGTGGAGCATAGGAAAATCTCTTGCATCTGCCAGGAATGGAACCTGGACCGTCTAGCCCGTAGCTACACCGGCTGAATACCCCTGCCCCCACCACAGTCAGAATTACCATGTTTTTGGACGTTGTCTATCGTCCAGTATTTTAAAAAGCAGTAAAGAACACAACGTTTCGGAAACTGCATATGTTTCCGCCCTCAGATGAGGGGGAGGGGGCTGACACTGTTGGGTCCGTTAGGAAGAGGTAACCTCGATCAGTCCAAAGACCCAGTAATTCCGTGCGTTATACAACATCGCTAAAACCCTTTAGAATCTACTTCCACTACAGTGTTGTTGTTGTTATTATTATTATTATTAGAGGGGGTGGGTTTCCCCATGCACTTAGACCAGTTATTGGTCCATTGTGCGTCCCCCTTTAATTTCTACTGTCGCCATACCCTACCGGTACTGGTGCGTGCTATCAGCCCCGTTCAGCTCTGTGGTCTCCTAGAGACATGAGGATCTTTTACGTGCCGTAAATGTACGACAGGGGACCCACGGTTTAAAGTCCCTCCCGTAGACTTGCTCCCTGAATTTTTCCGCCCTTAAAAATTCCACGACCTCCGCCGGGTCTGAACCCGCGTACCTTGAGTCATGGAGTGGGAACGTTACCCCTAGACTACGGAGGCCGCTTTCCACCACAGTGTTAGTCACCCAGCAGTCTCTTGGAGGGAATGTGGAAAATAATGAAAACCTCAGTCGGGAAAGCCGGTCTCCAGACCGAGATACGAACGAGCTCACGAATCAGAGTGCTAACAGCTACACTGTGACGTTAAGCGAATCTGCTTGCCCGGAAAGTAGGTTACCGCGTGATCGCGTATGTAGACCGTGGCTTTGGCTGCTGCAACAACTTATGAACCAAACCTACCTCAAACAGCCCCTGCAGGAGGCCGCTGTTTGCTGCACCATCTGGCCAGCCACAGGCTCTCCCTCATCCGCATACCACGACGACGAAAAACAGTTTTTAATAAACAAATACATTTGGGACTACTCTCGACAGCAAGAGTTCGGTCAGAAATGTCTCATGAAAACAGACAAACCATCAAGACATACAGAATTAATGTTTTTTTTTTTTTTACTTTTCCATCGTCCAGAATTTTAGATAATAGGACATGGAAAAATCCAGTTTCCGAAACGTCATGTCCTCTATTACCTAAAATTCCGGACGATGGAAAAAGCCCGAAACTCCAGTAATTGTGTGTCCACCGCCACTACCACCACCACCACCACCAAGACATGTTATTAATTAACGTTGTTGTTGTTATTGGAGAGGGTGGGTTTCCCCATGCACTTAGACCAGATATTGGTCCATTGTGCGTCCCCGTGTGATATTCTACCAGTCTCTATACCCTACCGGTACTGGTGCGTGCCATCAGTCCCGACTCAGCCAGCGAGTTCGGCATCTACTGGCTCAGCGGTATCTCGATGCTTCCCCCATCTACCAGAGGCGTTAAAGACTACTGTTGGACGGGAAATGTCCCCTTGAGACATGAGGTTCTTTTACGTGCCGTGCTACGACACGGGACCCACGGCTTGAAGTCCCTCACGGAGGACTTGTTCCCTGAATTTTTCCTCCCTTAAAAATTCCACGACCTCCGCCGGGTTTGAACCCGCGTACCTTGAGTCACGAGGTGGGAACGTTACCCCTAGACTATGGAGGCCGCTTATTAATTGTTACTAGGCCTTCTTCAGATTTTCAAATTAAAATTATACAGACATCTCAGCTACTTCATGCGCGTTAGACAGTCTGCCCATATCAAAACAGATACATACAGGACATGAAGAAAATACAGCAAACTGCCAGCCGCTAGTGATGTGAAACAGGCAGATGGTATTACTATGATCATTTGCCAACTCTAGAACGCTCGTGTGCAGACATCAATAACCTGGTACGACCATGCGAGAAATCAGACGTACCATTTTTTGGTACTTAACTATCATGCCACGAAGAGTAAGTTAATCTCCACATTAGACCTGAGTTATCATGTTCATAGCCCGCTGTTTTAGTCCCATGAGGAACATTCCCAGTTGCAACTCGAGAGAACGCTTCATCGTGGGCCTCAGAACCGCAGTGGATGTGTTTACAGTGAGGAAAATGTAGAACAATGAATGCCCTACGAGAACAGATATGTAAGACGTGAAGATTCCATGTGTGAAGATACATACTGTGGTCATCTGGATTATAAAATTTTGGGTCTTGGTGGGTGTCACAACCGACAAGGCAACACGCAAAACAGATTCTACAGGAAGAGTGGATATTTGTCCTATGAAGTAGGCTCACGTGTATTCCAAATGTGTTCCCTGCTATTCTTCGTATCTGATTTACTTGTTATTTTTTTACAGATATAAATCTATATAACAAAAGCCATAGGTGTATCAGAATGCAGATATAAAGGTTACGAAAATCAAATTATTTTCCTTAAAATATGGGTAATATTTCCTTATTTAAAAAGGTAAAACTCTTCCTGTAACAGGCAGTGAAGGCCCATAGGAATGTGAATGGTCGAGGCTCTCACATGTTCTAGACAATCTGCTCACAGATGGCGGTAAGTTTGTCAGCCTTATGCACCGGCCGCCCTTTACCCCCAAGGAAAAATCCTGGTACTCATTTGTTAGAGGCTGACTCGACACCGGGGCCATTGNTTATCTTAAAAACCAGGACGATGGATAAAGTCCAAAATCCCAACATATCAGTGTGTTATACACCATCGTCAGAATCCTATAGTAACTACATGCACTGATGTGTTACGCATTTGGCAGAATTTTGGGAAAATCCATGAAGTTTGATCTAAACGTCGAGAATCGTATTTTATTTAAATCAGTTCGGATGACCACATAACCCGCTTCCCAGTATGCATTCACTTTGTGTGATGAGCACTTCAACAACGTTTTATGCATGTACACTCAGGAGTTTCAAGTGTGATCCTGTTGCTATGGCAACACAGCCCTATGTTCAACATCGCTGATAACAAAGCGGACGTTTTCTGAAACGTTTCCGTACCAAAATTATGTTTTCAATGCGCAATATATGGGGGTAACAAAATACATTACTTACGAGAAATGAATACTCTGTTCCACGAAAATAATTGAAGCCAGGACTTTCGAGTTTTATGCCCTTCACCCATACTTCCCTACGCTAGCAGCCCTATGTTCAACATCGCTGATAACAAAGCGGACGTTTTCTGAAACGTTTCCGTACCAAAATTATGTTTTCAATGCGCAATATATGGGGGTAACAAAATACATTACTTACGAGAAATGAATACTCTGTTCCACGAAAATAATTGAAGCCAGGACTTTCGAGTTTTATGCCCTTCACCCATACTTCCCTACGCTAGCAGTTAGATCTATCGGAGCCTCTCAGTAACTGTGGTCCAACATGTAGGCATACTGGTACGTACTGTAACAGTTCCTCCTGGCAACACACCACGTTGCCAAACTCGAAGAGGGGAGATAACTTGGGGGGGGCGCATAACAAGCCGACGTCCTAGTACAACAATTCCGCGCACAGCTGATGAACGTGTCCAGGGTCCGAGCAATGCTCACTCTCCTGCGTCTTTAAGCAAAGAACTTGTTCAGTTCACGTTAGATGGTACTTTTGTAAACCTCTGCAGATAAGGTGGACGAAATTTTTCATTTTCTGATTAAATACGAACTGCAAAATTTGGAAAGGTAATTTGGGGGCCTCAAGAGCTATGGAGTTTTTTATTTATTTACATCGGGAAGGTTGCGTGGGAAACATGCAGTTATGCGTCATGCTGTGAATGAACAAATTCTTTCCTCGAGAACGCCGGCTATGAGCACTGCTTAATCCCTCGCGGGAATTCTTTTATTTCTGTGTCTACCTAACTGAGGACCGCCTCTGTGGTCTAGTGGTCAGAGTTCCTGGCTACAGATCCAGAGGTCCGGGTTCGATTCCCGGATTTTCTGAGAAGTAGAGGGTCTGGAATAGGGTCCACTAAGCCTCGTGAGGATAATTGAGGAGCTACTTCAAGGAAACAGCTGCTGCGGCCCAGAAAACCGAAATTAACGGCGTTGCACTGACCACGCCACACCCTCTATCCGCTAAAGTTGACATTAACTTCGGCGACAAGCGGTGGTCGGTCGGTATAGTTGGCTTGCGGACTAAAACCACAGAATTTGTTTGTCTACCTAACCGAGGCCAACTGGAACTCAGTTTGCGGAATTGGAAACCGTGACGAGAATTGGAAACCGTGACGAGATCTTTATAAGTGTATGTTCTTCACGCATAAGGTAGGTTTGCAATACATGACCTCCTGGCAGTGAGCGTAAAACTTGGGAGTTAGTAAATAAAATCGTCATTCAGCGAATGTATGGAGCGTGTCGATTGATGCGAGGAAAGTATTGACCGTGGTCGATTTAAAGTTAATATCATCAGTCTACAGAACCAAGTAAACACGAGAAAATATAATCAACTCTGGCCCTTTTCTTAATTAAAGAACAAAGAACAATCCATACAAGCATTAAACATACTGCCTCTAAACCAAGGTGCAACAAGATGGTGATCCGATGTTCCGTTGACTGACACATGACTTATGTATCCTTAGTGTCATAAAAATCAGAAACGCTACAAAAAAGAAGCGTGAAATTAAACTAATAAATCCATCAGACACACTACAGGGGTGTTTCAACACTGATAAAATGTAATTAAAATCCAGGAAAAGAGGCATCCCGTTAAAATAAATATGACGCACTGTACACAAATCCGGGAAAGCGCAGTCTTCGCAGATGACTGTGCAACCTAGACTCAACCTCATCCGCTTCGGAGGAAGGAAGTCCTCGCTGCACATGGATTACAGTCAAGAGTGTGAGAACTTCAAAATCACGATTATAATTCTGAAAAAGAAGCAACTACTGATGCGAGTATGGTAATAACACTGCCTCGTCCCAGAGAAGACACTAAATGTACAAATCAGTGTACAAGAATTATCTTGAGGAAATAGGAGGGTGGGTGACGCATGGAACTGGATACGGATCGTTTCCAATAGTTATGGTGCTAGCGGTGTTGATCGTTTTGGATTTGCTACCAGAGAGTTGCAGTGAATGACTATCGAAACCTTTTAAAACAGCAGCGAAATTCGCCATCTTGACTTGCCATGTCATACACAAACTAACAATGAACAAGGCATATCAATGCCAAAATTATAGGTAATAAAATACATAAAATGCTCATATTTACTGACAGATCCATTTCCACGTCCTTCAATAAGACAAGAGGCTCATAAATTCATCAAAGTACGAGTAACGAAGGTACAGCTGTCGCAGCGCTAACTACACACCTCGCCATGGACTCGTATGGGAGATCCCAGATATAGCTCCACACATTCTCAACCTCGGAAATGGAAACAGTAATCAACCCCCCCCCCCGCCCAAATTTGGCATTGAATATTTTACGTTAATAATTGAAATTCTGCCCTTCAGTTTTGGAAATTGTTGGTCTCCGAGTTCCTGCTCGGTATATCAGAGATTTGCATTGTTCAATGTTTGCTCCTCAAGTAAAAATTGTCCCTCTGCTAGACGTGCATCAGTTGCTAATCTTGTCTGCAGGAACGTTGACATATTGGGAGCCAGGAACGTTCCTCCTCAATCGTATTTTATAATATGGTATAATTATTATTATTATTATTATTATTATGGAAAGTGTACGTGTGAAATTAAATCTAGGATTGCCATGGCAAAAGCTGCATTTAGCAAGAAGAAGAAGAATCTTTTTACCAGCAAACTGGACTTAAATTTGAGAAAGAAACTAGTGAAATGCT
>NW_019723910.1:466997-527142 GCF_002891405.2 Cryptotermes secundus | reverse complement strand
TCTTACGCGGTAACTGCCTTCTAAAGGAAGTTATTGAAGGAAAGATAGAGGGGCGGATAGAAGTGACCAGAAGACGAGGAAGAAGACGTAAGAAGATGCTGGATGACCTTGGGGACAGAAGAGGATATTTTCAATTGAAGGAGATAGCTCTAGATCGCATCAAGTGGAGGAACTGTTTTGGAAGAGACTGTGGACCTGTCGTTTTGACAGATTACTGATTAATATTATTATTATTATTATTATTACTTTGTTTCCTTATATGCATTAATGTGTTTTCCCTCCAGTGCTTACCTTTAATTAGTCTCCGACTTTATGTTGTGTTTGTTCATAATGTAACTACTTTTATCTACACTGTGCTGTGTCTGTAATTGGCCTTGTGGCTGTTGGCTCAGCACATAAATAATAAAAAATTGAATTTAATTGAAAACATGGCGATAGTAAGGTTATATCCGACAAATCTAACGCAGAATCTACTAGTGGAAAATAGAAATAGAAAATAGAATTGAATAATTTCTAATTTATAGATTGCCTCGCCATATATGACCTATCTGAAGAGAACAGTTATTACAAGTTATTCCCAGAACTTCTTGTTTATTCTGAAGCACAATCTATGGAAGCGTGGATGTTAAAAGAATACTCTACGTGATCTTGACCCTAGACACAGAGGGTTCCGAAGAGTGACAGTCCCTGCTCAGCCTTCTGGGGTGGGACGAGGGAGGTAAGTAGAAAGTGAAAGCCATTCCAGGTTCAGGGGAACGATCAATACAGACAATGTGGGAGGGGGAGGGGGCGCACTCTCTCCCCATTGCTATGCACCCCCACACTGGGAAATTCTGTAGTCTAAATAGCAGTCTTCTGAATTCGTTGAAAGTTTCACACGAAATAGTTAAGAAGAGCAATGAAAAGCCACACATCTAAGTCATGTATCGCTCTGCAGCCGGGATATGGCACAAGAAACACGGTGTACCTCCAAATACTAGTTCTGAATATGCAATATACCAGATCCCTCCCAATTTGCTTCCTCCTTGCCTTAGGTTGTAACAGGGACAAGCTTGCGTTATGTTTCTTTAATCTCTTTATTTTATGTGTATTAATTTAAGTACGTTATGTATGTAAGTGTCCTTGTGGAGGCGGTTAGTGTACCTCCACCGCAGCCCCGCGAGACGTAAAGGGAACGCGGTGCCTGGAGGTATAACTGGGCCACCCTCTCACTGGGGGACATAAATACAGAGACCTGGCCCTCCGGGCTGGGAGGCTGGACGCAAGGCTGACGACCTTGCTCCGTAAAAAAATATACTGTTGAGAAATCCAAAGTGAAAAGCGGATGGTCTAACTGGATGGCTACCGTGACCGGCGGTAACAGACTAAAGATACAAATTCTGAATGAAAATTTAATTCCTGTGCTAAGAATTATAAAATGACGTCTATGTGGAACTCTCTGAGGTCATACCTGACAATTTTCAAAGTACTGAGAAACTACTAGTCGAAAGTATGCACAAAATGTAACAGTTATTGCACTCATTATGGCACTTCTTTACTGACCCTAGCCTCCGCATACAGACTGACGCATTTGAAGTTCGGTACCCTAAGCACATAAGTCCTTACCAAACCTTCTTGTTCTATTATTTCACACCAATTTCTCTTCTTTACTTGTGTGATTTCATCACCATATACGAGTACCATAAATGAAGTCAGTTCTAAAGAAGAATGTCCAACAGTCAGCGGATTCTGCTGGTTGAATACTTCAACGCGCTTGGCTACAGGCCACTTTCGACTCTGAAGCCCTCGATATGCCATAATGCATACGACGCAGGGCAGGTACTAACATTTGCTTCGTTGTATTGTCTGGAACGTTTCTACAAACTGAGTTATCAAATGTACAAGACTGATGTGGGTCCAGAAATGAGCAGACGAACAGTGCGCAATGGTGTCTTCTGCTACAGGGCCAACTCAAAGAAATTAAACCCTGACCGTTCCACAAAGACATATATAAAGGTAAAGCTATCCCTGTAAGAGGCCGTGAAGGCCCATAGAGTTGAGACGTCGAGCCCCCCACATTTTCTCTAGACATCTGGCTCACAGATGGCGGTAAGGTTGAAGAAAGCAGTCTTCTGGGATTTGGCACCGTGTATATGTGGTGTTAACCGACGTTTCGGAGGAACGTATCGCCCCCATCTTCAGGGTGGAAGAAGAAGTATAAGAAATCTGCGAGCGACAACACCGTGAGAAACGGTTTACCGTTGCAGATTTCTTATACTTTTTCTTCTACCCTGAAGATGGGGGCGATACGTTCCTCCGAAACGTCGGTTAACACCACATATACACGGTGCCAAATCCCAGAAGACTGCTTTCTTCATAGTCACCGCCGTGAAAGCCTCAAATCTTACACGGCGGTAAGGTTGTCAGTCTTACGCGCCGGCTGCCCTTTACCCCCCCAAGATGATTCCTGATACTCATTTCTGTTAAACGCTAAAAATAATAAGCTATAAAATTATATATTTGATAAAATGACAACACAGCAGGTCGACTTGCATGAATGTTTCTCTGTCGTCGCCCTGCTTTTAAATGAACTAGATGTACCCGGCGTAACACAAGCCGTTCCAGGACATCTTTATGATATTAATTAAACCACGGCATTTCACCTTTTATTCATACAGTTCATTTCATTTGACACATTCGTTTATGTGACTCAGAACATGGGTTAACCTGTCGCATCTCGTTCAATCATTACATTACTTCAGCCATGCACCCTTGATATGATTGGTTTTAAGCCTTTTTCTTTTTGTTTCTTCAGCTATAAAGTTGTCTGTGCCCTGGCTTATTTGTCTCGTTTGGATATAGCGGTTAGACCACATGGCAAACCTGGACGTCTTATCCGGAAAGGGCATGGGCCATTTCCTGGTGGCGATTTAATCTCTGCTTCGAATAATGCGAACGTTATTATACAGTTATATTCTCATATATGTTATCTGTAGTTATGTGCTTCGCATGTATCCCTGTAAGCAGCTCTCGTAATACAACCGTCAAGTAGCACCTCCAACGGCGGCCCCGCGAACTCGTTCCAACTGGCGAGGTGAGGAAAGTACCAATATTTTAGATCGAGATCCGTGTCGTTTTTGCAACAGCTTCTTTCAATGACATGATATTTTTAGATGCAGTGTTATCAGAGCTCATCTTTGTTTTCCCGGATACGCTGACCGATCTCCTCCTTAACACAAAATGCATTCGATGACCTCTCAGGACGCGCATCATCATATACTGTCGTCCGTGCTGATCTGCATTTTTGTACCAATTGTAAAAACGTTCTCTGGTTCATAAAGACATACTAAACAATCTTTCTTCCACAAATATCATTAGGTTTCTGGAGACCACTGTTCTTTTTTTTTTGTGTGTATGCTATCTTCAACACGACATTAGTCTGTAATAAAAAATGGTAGCCAAAGAGATGTAAGTGACAAAATGTTCGTAATGCTTACATCTGCAATCGTATTCAGTGCTGCCAACGTAACACTCACGGTAAACTAAAACCGTTTTAATTGCTTGGATTTTCTCTTTAATATTATTATTAGTTTTGAGCAATAATGATTTCAGTTAAAATACTTCACTGTTAATGTAACTAAAAATAAAGGACTAAATCAGCAGTCTTACACAAAGAACACTTTCAGTTTCTTTCGATTATGAAAACAATCCGTGGGTCCATGAGTGCCACCACAACCGCCCTGGGAGGAGGGGGGAGGAAGCAGCTAATCTGCCAACAAACTTATGTTTAAGCTGTTTAAGAACATTTCATAGGCGGCCCTAGACTTATGGACCTCTACATGAAGCACACATGATGTCACATTTAAAACGAATTTTTATTTTGGGTATTGCTGCTCCAATTTTGTATATTTCATTCGTTAATTCTGATTTTTCCCCCAAAAACATCCGGGAGGGGGACATCTGCCCCCTTCCCCCGCATCCATGCATGTGGATATTTTGTAGCCCAGCGTGCTAACGATTGTGGCAGTCTAGTTGGGTTAAGCGAGTCTTGTCTCCTACTACCATGCAGCTCATGACGAGGTCTTCAACCCTAGGCATTCATTCGCATACCACTTCAAGTACTTATGGAGGCTGGCCTCGCAGCTCGTTTAACTTGTCTCAAAAACGCATGTGTTGGCAAAACTAATATTATCACAATTAACTCCCACCCACACACACACAGATTCCATGCAGAACACTTCATGATGTTCCACGAGAGGCATGCCAATATGATGTCATTTCGTTTACAAAAGCCATTGCATCTGAAGGTCGCAATGTTTTCCATCTCGATAAATTCATGCCGATTAGCAAATTCCAGAAAGCGTTACGTACAGCCGGCCTGAGCCTGCCTGTAACTTTCAACGAAAATGGTGAAGAGCTACATTACAAGATTGGTTCGTAGCATCTCAAGTCGTTGAAGGTGTCGATGAGTTGCCTTCCCATGGAAGAACACTACGTGAGCAGCCACTTGCTCACGGATTTTTATACCCTGAAGATGGAGGCAATATGTTCCTCCGAAACGTCGGTTTACACAATATCTACATGGCGCCACATTCCAAAAGACGGCATTCTTCAACTATATTATAAATTTACAACTTTTAGATTCTTGTTGGTTTTAGCGCCTAATTCTGAGTTGAAAATCCCCCCTCTTTTATCCGCACGTTTGCATAGGTAAGTAAACAACAATTACACATGTAAGTTTTGAGGTTTTCACGGCGATGACAATGAAGAAAGTCGTCTTCTGGGTTTAGGCGCCGTGTATTCTTCGTTTTGGCCGACGTTCCTCCGAAACGTTGGCCAAAACGAAGAATACACGGTGCCTAAACCCAGAAGACGACTTTCTTCAACAATTACACATCTTTCGGTTACACACCAACAGGCTATTTGCAACCATTTGTATTTTCCTACATAATTGTTGGTGCAAAAGTTCTGAGGACAGGATTACTACGTCTCATTCGATTTTAATACCGTATAATGGTGTTAATTGTACTGTAAATAAACATGTTTAAACGTGATAGTAATAATTAGATTTGCGGAGGCCGTAATTCTATTGTACGATGTCCGAAGTAGGGTAGCGGTCTTCGAAAAACCCACTGCTGTTTAACGGGTCCTTGAGTAAGAAAAATCCATAACCACTGCTCTGGAGATCTATTTAACAATGCACAAGAAAACAGACCGAAAAGTGCATGCTGATCATCTGTGAGGTTCTCTCCATTGCACAGGGATTTTATTGGGAAACTAGCAGTCGCTGAACTGGGCTACAAATTCCTCACATTTTATGGAATCTCAAGATCCACTGCCATATTAAAACAACCCGCCACTGAACACTATCCTGAGCCGTCTGAATACAGTACACTAATAAAACTAAACCCCCATTTATTTCTGTACGATCTACTTTCATATTATCCTACCATTTATGTCTACTTCTTCCAGAAAGTTGATAAAACTGTTTCTCAAGAGTTGAAACCCGTTAAAAAGAAGGGAGCTTTAAACACACGCTTGCACCGCTATCGAACACAGAAAGCGTTTTAATACTTTTCGAAATAAATTCTCATTCTTGTGTAGAAGAAAGAAGAGAAGATGACGTTCGGGGGAGACAGTATGACTCCTACTTTCTTACAAATGATTCGTTGCCAACCCAGTCTGTCTAACGGATATATCTTTAAGGGGTAGTGCTTAATTAAGCACCTTTACACCTTTTAAGATCCATTCTTACGCACAACTGCTACTCATTTTAACATAAAAATCTGGCGCATGCGTCCTCAAAACTTCGCATCATCGCCATGTTTCTGACGACATACTAAAAACGTTCTCACATAAAATTTGTATGAATGTTTTTAATTTCCATACAAAATTAAATATGTCAAGGTCCAATGTTTCACTAGAAAAAGTAATAATATAGGACNAACAAGAACTAGCCGCTCCAGCACTTAGACATAGGGCGAGTAACCCTAAGAATTTTAAATTTTAAATTTAAAATTTAGAGAAAATTTTAAAAGGTTTTAAAAACATCATAACTAAAGATTTTTAGAGTGCTACTACAAGAATATCAAATTTGACGTGTGCAACATAATCTACATACCAGACACATATCAACGATGTAGATGTTGATAATACGAAGAATGTGACATTGTGTTTTTAAATGTTAAATTTTAGACTGGGTTCAGTGTGGCAGCAACGTTAAGAGTATACACCTGATGATGGCCGATAGAGGCCGAAACATGTAGTGTAGAAAGAACAAGATCAAGGACATATAATATATATTGTTTGCACTTAGGACGGAGTTTGTATCATTTATAGGACGGAAGCCATGTTATTATTTCTTTCCTTATAAAAGTATACCTAAACACAATTTTCTCATAAAAAAAACATTAATACACAATATTTTCAGGGTCCTAGTTCTAGTGTCTGTACTATTACCGATGGGATAAAATAAAAAAGAATAAAATTGGTGGCATGGCACTATGTTCATACGAATTTTCGCGAAATTCCGTCAATCATTCAACTGAGAGGGAAAATACATGAATATGACGTCATAACTATGCGTATCTTACCTTGTAAAGTATCGAGAGTGGGCTAAGTACCGTACTTTCAACATCAGCCAGTAAACCACTTTTATTTAAGAATATGGACGTGAGGGTCTGGACTTGATTTAACTAGCTTCGGACAGGATTCATGCGGCAATATCTTTCGAATAGGACAGAAAAACTTCTGGATCCATAAAAGACAGGGAATTTATTACTAACAATCAGCATCTCAATGATCACTCCATGTAGTTAACAGCCATACTGATTACTTTTAACACCCAGTCTAGTCCTGTATATGATTACGTCTGAATGTGCAACAATTGGAAGAACCACGAGTTGAAACCTCACAGTTCTGTTAACTGAAGAGTTCCCGTTACAACGTGCGCTTGGCAATTTTTCAGCTTCCCTAGCAGGGTCGCGATTGTTAAACACAGAAGACTGACAGATGTGACTGAAGGTTGACAGGCTGACAGCACACAGTTACCTGAGCTTGATTTTCAAAATGCTGTAAGTGCTTATTCCTGCTTTAACCGTTCTAATGCATACGAAGTAACAGAATACGCAAGTTCTTAATAGTTCACGTCAGCCTAATATAAACTGAAATGATTTTATCCATAGACTGTGTTAAATTGCTGATATGCGTTGCAACTTAAATAATTAAAGACGGCCCGAATTTAAACTCTCTCTCTCTCTCTCACACACACACACACACACACACACAGATATATATATATACCCGAGGCTTGCAAAATGCGGTCCACCAATCGCCTACGGCAAGCTGACTTTGAAAGATGGGAAGCAGATATTCAGAAATCATTGATACTAACACATTTGGTAAAGATCAAAATGTTAATCTTAAGGCACGGTATTAATGTTGTTAGATTTCAGTTTACCTAAGTTCTGCGGGCACAAAAGATGATATCAAATTGCACAATGGCATAACAAAAAATAAACTTAAACAGAACAGTATTTTCCATTATTGTGATTTCACTGTTATGATCCACAACTCTACTTCCGCGTTTTCTAGTAGTTTTCGTAAATGTTTTAAAGAATATATGGCTGAAGCTGGTTCCACTTTATCACAGTTGAAGTCAAGATCGACAATTCCAAAACAGAAGAAGTAAAAACAAAACACTTTAAATGCTCCCTGTACATTTCCGGCGTCAAACATCTTCCTCATAACTTAATGCACGCATCTTTATAGTATGCATCCTGTTGTCATAAAATAACGTTAATAGGGCTGTCTATATATCCACAAACAAAAACAAAATCGATAATAATGTATCAACATTCGATTATTGGGCAAAGATGTTCGCTACATGTTTCGACCCTCACGAGGTCATCATCAGGGGACTTTACAAGAATTCAATATTAGTTCTTGAATTTTGTTTTCTAATATGGATCCATACATTACTTTTTTTTTAATTTTGATAGTAAACGCTACCTTTTTGTTAAATATTACCTAACAAATACACACAAAAATACCCTAATAATATACGGTTTTTAATTAAATTTAAGAGTTTAGGACTAATACATATAGTTTTGTTTTAATATTAATATATTTATTTAGTTTTATCCTTAAAAATAAAATTTTAAATTAAGTACTCTAATTATGCCTTGATTTAGAGAGTTGGTTTTAAATAGGATTAAAATTAGAAGTAGTTTTTGGGGTCGTCAGGTTTTTGTTGTGCTCGTAGTTATTGGTAAGTCGACGGAAAGTGAGGAGGCCCTTCCCGGAATCTCTGTCGCGTTCATTTTACTTCTAAAAATTGTGTTAATCACTATGTATAATGTGTTTCAATATATACTTTTAAGAGTTATGCGACACGCATAATGCTCTATAAAGTAGTTACCTAATCGTCGTGTAACGGTCTCCCAAGCATTTTTTCTTTTCCCAATAAACGAATATTGATATGTTAGTATAGATCTGTTTCTGTTTGTAGCCCTATTAGCGCTATTAACATACCTTATTTAAAACAGCGTGTAACAAACGTTTAAACCTTCATTAACATTCCAAATTAGATATTTTCCTTAAGAACTGTGGGGCGGTGAATGAATTTTCAGTTTCATGACTTGTAATAATTTCTCGCGTATAGTGTTATTAAACGTAGCAGACATATTCATCATTAAGCACCGTAACTTACGACATTACGAGGGCACTAAATAGGTTCCCTGAATTCGCCACGACGCCATACTTCCCATATATAAAAATGACGATCCTTAAATTCCAACCTAGCCCTATTTACAGCTGACAATCAATGATACACGCGAGGCCATAGCTGATTGGATTCTTACGAAGCATGAAAAGATAGGCTACAAACAGCTCTTGTGACATGTGACGCACACAAACGCGATATTCTTATGAAATGGCTGAAATGCAGTATACGTAAAATTATCGCCGATTCATGGAACATACGTAGTTTACGTGTCCAAACATGCTGAAAGACTGGCAACCGTAACACTGAGCACGTATGTTGTGCAATGTGTGTTAAGCGGGGAAGTGTAAAATCTGACGATCTTTGTGATCTGGGATGCGAGGCAGCGTACGTTGGGAGACGGTTATAAACGTTTCGGACGAACTGCGTCCCCATCTTTAGAATAATAAAGATGCAGGCTGCAGATTCCTCCAAAACGCTGGAACATTCTTACCAAACTACACGATATCACATCCTAAGAGGCCATAATCTCCATTTTCACAAGCGTTAGAGCCACGAATTAAACGCGTAAAACCCGTTTAAAATTGAATATGGACCACCTGTCTTTATGGGAAAATGTCTTTGGTACCTTCCCTCACTCACTCGAAGAGCTGAGCCCTTCTTGAGAAGCTGCCGATTGTGCAACTACTCAAGAATTTCCTAGCATTTTATGGAACCTGAAGGTTCGTTGCCGTGTTCACAAGAGCACTCCACTGGACCCTGTCCTGAGCCAGATCAATCGAATCTATCCCACCCTATTTCTTTAAGAATCATTTTACTATTGTCCACCCACCTACGTCATGGTCTTCCCAATGGTCTCCTTCCTTCCGGCTTTCCCACCAATATTCTATAAGCATTCCACCTCTCCCACATTCGTGTTACATGCCCTGCCCATCTCATCCTCCTTGACTTGATCATTCTACTTTACATTTTCCTGAATTATACTTCCCATTTTGTTGAGGTCCTCTCTGAATTCTATTGAACAAAACAACACAATTATAAAATTACCTAGCTCCAAGGGGCACAGCATTTTCTGAGAAATCGACATTCGCTCGCCAGGGCAAGGAATTCCTCCTCTTTTTATGAAACCCGAAGTTTTATTATCGTGTTCACAATCCAAAGTTACTGGATCCTTTTCTGTGCCAGATGAATACAGTTCACACTCTAATAGTCTCTAATGTTCCATTTCTTAATGACCAACTCCGTGGTTTCAATCTGCAAGCGAACTACACCGACCGAGCGACCGCCGCTTGTCGGCGAAGTTAGTGTCAACTTTAGCGGATAGAGGGTGTCAGCGCAACGGATCCCCACGGCCGTTAATCTCGGTTTTCTAGAACGGAGACGCTATTTCCTTGAGACAGCTCCTCAATTATCCTCACGAGGCTGAGTGAATCCCGTTCCAGACCCACTACTTCTCAGAAAATCTGGTAGCGCCGGGAATCGAACCCGGGCCTCTGTATCTGTAGCCATGAACTCTGACCACTAGACCACAGAGGCGGTTCTTCATGACCAACATTATCATCACTACCTACGCCGAGGTCTCTGACCTAAATATTGTACAAATATCTCATATGCCAATTGCCGCAACCCTCATATCATCTCACTGATTTCATCATCCCATTAATAAGATCTTACAATGTGGAGTGAAATAATGTGTAACTGCCCCCGTCCCATTACTAGGTCTTTGCATCGTATATAGCATACCACAATACATACTATGAGCGCCATACAAACTTTCATAATTCGCAGTAGGACCCATGTTCATAAAACCACGTTCTCCCAAGCTGCTTTATTGCATGCATACTGATGGTCAGAAACGACGGTCCAGGCGCCAAGAGAGATACGTGCTCTTTCCTATTAAAAAGAGAAAGAACATAAGATTAAGTGCCATGATTCAGGCAACTGCAAAACGCGCCAGAAAGCTGTACACGTCCATATTTCAATACATCCTTACGGCCTAAAGAGGATCAAGGTAAAAAAAAGGTAAAGCTATCCCTGCAACAGGCCGTTAGGGCCCATAGTTGTGAGACGTCGAGGCTCTCACATTTTTTTGACAGTCGGCTCACAGATGGCGGTAAGGTTGTGAACCTTACGCGCTGGCCGTCCTTTACTCACGGAAAGATTCCTGGTACTCATTTATATTAGAAGCTGAGTCGACCCCAGGACCACAGTGCGGCTGGAAGGATTTGGTGAACTGAAAAAATCCACATCAGTGGGATCTGAACCCGCGATCTTCCTGTTTGTAGCATAATGCCTCGTCCAACTACGCTACCGCGTACCCCCGAAAAGGATCAAGTGATTTATTAATATATTATTATATGCTGTTACTCTTTGACCATCGTCGACGTCGATAACCCGGATGTTCGAATATAAACTCAAGAGGCGGATCCTCATACTGATAAAAGTTTCTTGTTCCGAGAGGAAGGCCTGGCTAGCTAGTCGCTTGGCGGGGAACCCCAACTTCCGGTGAACGACCCTCATCGGATAACAAATTGGTCTCCGAACTTCTGACATGTTATATCGAGTTTGGTTCTCCATGCGAAGCACGGCTCTTGCAATCTGAAGTGAAATGTGAATTAATCTATAAGAGGAGGGTGGAGGGTTGATTGACGTCAAATAATACTGGCTGAACGAAGTTAACAGGAGGGTCTTATTCATCAGGGATGACTCACACTTTGCACACAGGTTCTGAGAGTCACTGGGGTTTCCAGTAAAACAAGGAGTTCGTTATCTCGCGGTATAAGCACTAGATCAATTAAATCTCCTCATAACAGACCTACAGAGACCTTTGGATCTGTAGCCAGGAACATTGACCACTAAACCACAGAGGTGGCCACAGCCGTTTACTAACTGTCCAAAATTTAAACACGGCGTCACAAAGTTTGCGCAAGTATGCCCACACGATAAACGAAACCTGTTCCTGTTGTTAAGTCAGCAGAATGTCAGGAAGACTGTGCTGATGGAGGTCCAGCAGCAAACACTCTTAATCTGATACCATGTGAATGGTCTGATTCATTCTCCGACTGCAGCTACGAGTACTCAACTGGATATGCGACTGACTTGGTCCCACGGCCGGTCTGATGAAGAGAAAAATCTCTGCCCCCGCCAGGGACTGAACCCCGGTCGTCACTCTCGTCGCTCCTCATTGTACTGACTGTGCTATCCCAGCGGGTTATATAACATCAACAGTTTAATGTTTTATTTTGGGCGACAGACGTGAAAACAGTGAGGCATCCTTCTAAGTTTCGCCATCTAACATTGTCTAAATGATCTCTGCAACAACATACACCATGTAAAACTGACGTTCATGAGGGCCGCGCCATAGTTCAAGCGGTTAGTCTCTGGCTTCCCACCGCGGCGGCCCGGGTTCGATCCCGGGTCTGGTCAAGTGGGATTTGTGGTGGACAGAGTGGCGCTGGGGCGGGTTTTCTCCGAGTACTTCGGTTTCCCCTACCAATCTTCATTCCACCAAATTCTCCATCATCATAAACATCCGGGGCACGCTACGATAGGCCAATCAATGGCCGCCGTGCCGAGTGGACCCAGTTGGACTCCACCCCCAACTAAGCGTAGCGACGTTCATGAGAGAAACTTTTATAACAGGAAAACACGTTATGGACAGACTCGTACTTTCGGCAGTCGTGACGGGTCAGCCACGTTCTCTTGGTAGCCTTAAGATGCAACTCGCGCAATACAGCTTAACCTAATATCCAGGTACCTGCGTTTCATGTATTGCACATAGACTTCCATCGGATTCTAGAAGGGAAAATAAGACGTGTAATACTCGTATGTTCACATACCTGTTCCCCTCGTATCTTATGAACCATAAAACTTGGCATAGTATATCATATTGCATGGCATAGCCCAAAGATTATGATTTACGTCAATCTGCAGGGCTGTCACAAGTGTCCTCACATGTAAGAAAAACAAGAAAATGAGAAGAAACTGGCCTAGATATCCCTTGAAACATATCTGAACAAAAGTTCTGAATGGGAATCACTGGCTGTACCCTTGAAGGTGTCCTGAAATCCCATTCAACACATCCAGATGTCCCCTACGCCCGCACCCTTCCCCACTTAAACTTGCTTTCAAGTAAACAATTTGCTACTCAGTTTTTATTTCTGCTTTATTTCATTGCTGATATTACACTGCTCAACATGGCACTGCTTTCATCTACTGTTCTTTCCAAATATACGCCTATCATAATTCCTGATGGCTGAGTTGGAAACCTAGCCACTTTTTTATGTAACACTGTACATACAGAAATTCTTGTTCCAAATTCCGAATAAAAGACAGGATTTTTTTTTTTTGTAAAATATCCGTTATTTGTGAGGTTCGTTTATACATAAGACAGGATATTCGCGCCTACGGAATCCACCATATGATTTCTTGACAGACGAAACTCATACTTTTCGCGGAAAATGCGATTACGTGAAGTATATATCACGTTGCAATATCGCAATCAGGTTTTAAACTGTTTCCCATGAAAATGATGGGTAAGTAAAAATTATGAAGAAAGCAGTCTTCTGGGATTTGGCACCGTGTATATGTGGTGTTAACCGACGTTTCGGAGGAACGTATCGCCCCCATCTTCAGGGTAGAAGAAAAAGTATAAGAATTCTGCAAGCGACAACACCGTGAGAAACGGTAAAGCAGACTGCTTTCTTCATAGCCACCGCCGTGAAAGCCTCAAATCTTACATAAGTAAAAATTGTTTCAATGGGCATTTCTGTCTTAATGTCTATGAACAAACTGCGTCGTGCTGTCCGTACGGGCGAATATCCATACCGCATTGCCACACCACATCCAACGCTGCGTCCGTGAAAATAATGATCGTCTTCGAAATTTTACGAAGGTATAATCCTTTCGGAATATTCAGAAGGAAATATGTGATTTTTCTCCACGTCATACCAAATGTAAAATGCCAGACCGTTTCGAATGCCGTGTTTTGAAAGCAGTCTGTCACAGAACTACTTCGCCATTATGTACGGAGTTCTGCATGAATTCACAAACGTCCTTCAATCGATTCTTGGATACGGTATTCCTGTCGGGTTTTCTCCCTTAACGCCATCCAAACAAGCGCCTGGTCAGTTTCTGATGTCGGGCCTTCGTGTCCTCCTCATATTTGCCAAGTTTCATTCCTCTATATGTTATCCCTCACTAGTGACCATTTTAGTCTTCTTGAATCGGCCTACATATCCTTTCATATCGCACTTGGAGTTTCTGTCTCCGGTCCAGTTTCTAGCCGACAGCAAAAAAACTCCGTCACTTTTAGTCCGCAAGCGAACCGACCGTGCGACCGCCGCTTGTTGACGAAGTTAGTGGCAACTTTCGCGGATAGAGGGTGTCGTGTGGTCAGCGCAACGTATCCCCACGGTCGTTAATTTCTGTTTTCTAGATCGAAGCTGTTACTTTTTCCATTGAAGTAGCTCCTCAGTTATCCTCACGAGGCTGAGTGGACCCCGTTCCAGACCCACTACTTCTCATAAAATCTGGTAGCGCCGGGAATCGAACCCGGACCTCTGGATCTGTAGCCAGGAACTCTGACCACTGGACCACAGAAGTGGTGGTAATTAAGGTACAATACTGTTTCGTGCCTTGACAAACATTTAATCTGTAATCCTGTTCTTGTACAGTTCCATGGCGGTAAATAATAGAAAAAATTGTGTACAGTAACAAAAGCACACACTTCTTGGGTACACAGTTAAAATGTGAGCTTCAATATCCGCAAGCGAGTGGTAAGTCTTATCAAGAACTGCGTCAGCGACAATGCGATAGATAACTTTGCTGTATGGCGAACACTACCCGATGGGTTACGGGACTCCATTACATCGCATGAACTACCGAAGTTGGCTGGTATAACAGTCAAAGCATGGTCTAATGCACTCTCTTAAAAATCAACCATCTTGTACTATACGGATTGCAACGTGAAGAAGAATTACGTTTTACGATATAACAAAATAGGTATTGGTAACTAGCCAACCAAGACATTCTATTGTGACTGAACCTGGAGACTCAGTAGGCACTATAAATACAGAGGCATCTGTGAATTCAGTTCACATCATCACAATCTATTTTCCTAAGATCAATTCAATATTATCTTTCCGCCTCATCTGTGTTCCAAGTGGCCGCCCTCCAAAAGGTTTCCGAAACAAAATTCTTTACGCACTTAACCTTCTAGCAGTCATCCAATTCTACTTCATATAATTGCCCTATGAATAACAGAGGCCCTGCATTTTGCGTACTTCTTGATGTAGATCAATTTCGACAAAAAGTTTAGCCTAGAACGGTAGCTCTGAGCCACCGGACACCCAGGGTCGTGAGACAGCAAAATATGGTCACTGACTGACTGTGCTGATGAGACCGAGCAGCAATTTACTCGATCGACCGGCAGACCAAGCCAATTGGGGGCTGGTCTGAAGACTCCCTGAGCCGTCAGACAGTAAAATATGGTCATGAGTCTCGTGGAACTCGGAACCAAGATAATCACTGTGCTGGTGAGGGCCAGCAGCAATTTAGCAGTCAGGCAGCCAGTCTGAAGGGCGATATGAACCAGTGTTCTTTGCATAAGTTCCACATCCTACGCTCGCCAGTTCATCTCTCGTGTCCACAATTTTCCTTGGCACTTTGTTTCCAAATAATTTCAATTTATGTCCGCAAGAGAATGGGGGAGAGGAGGAATTCATACTGGATATTGGTGGGAAAGCCGGAAGGAAGGAGACCACTGGGAAAACCAAGACGTAGGTGGGTGCACAATATTAAAATGGATCTTAAAAGATATAGGGTGGGATGGTATGGATTGGATTGATCTGGCTCAGGATAGGGACCAGCGGAGGGGTTCTTGTGAACACTGTAATGGACCTTCAGGTTCCATAAAATGCTGGGAAGTTCCTGAGTGGCTGCACAATTGGCAGCTTCTCAAAAAGGGCTCAGCTCCGTGAGTGAGAGAATAAGAGGGGGGCGAGAAGTTTAGTAAAGATTATGAAATTACTTTAAGCCGTCCCGTCACCCATTTTGTTTACAATCCTCTACTAATATGGCAGTACTGAATTTCATATAAATGATTAATCGAAGAATGTTGCAGGCATTAAGATACAATATTTCTGACTCAAATTCGTAAGCCATCACCAGGCACGACACAACACCAGGTCGCAAATTCGGGGTCAATCCAGAAGCAGAAAAGTTAACTCTACAAGGCAGGCTTTGCCCAACAGCAAGCTGGTACAGGAGAATGACTAATATGTACTGCGGTATGCGGCAACGGTTCACAACACCGCTCGATATAGAGGTTATACAGTTCTACGGAAGAGCTGACTACCATATATGGTATGCCAGGCGGATGCTGGCCGGCAGCTGGAGCGACAAGGGGCACACCACGCTCGGCTGTCAACGTCACTCAAACCCCTTGCAACTTTAAGGAACTCTGAAGGGAAGGAGAGGAGTACCATGTCAGTACAAACCGGAAGACACACACTACATGACAGCTCAATGACGTTAACCGCGGTATACACGGTCATCTTGTAACCAAAATTTGACGTTTTCACTATTCCTGAAGTTCCCAAGAATGAGGTTCATATCTGCAATGAGATATTTCTTAATTCAGTGACTTACAGATGGTCAAAACATACAGAACCATAACAAAGACAACAAATTCATGAATTTAAAGATAATACGGGCCAACGTAGGGTACTGTGAGGGTCTCCTGAACACGAACCTACGGCTTCCATACACAGCGCGAAACCTCATACGCTGAGTGCCTGCCAGCTTCTTAAAAAAAGGGGGGGGGGGCCTTGCTGCTATGAGTCTGCTGGAAATCAAGCATGATAATTTAATGGGTTTAATTATTTTGGGAATCAGATATATCGCCCTTTACGATATTGAAAGTAAATTAATGAAACTCTATTTTATAATTGGATAAATCGAAATAAATGCCTTACAGGGACCCTCTGAACAGAATGACGGGAGTACAACACGACTCGCAAGTTCATACAACTTACAGAAAATATATATCAGTATTATTAATGGGGTGGCACTAAGTCCCTTGTACTGTGGCCACTTCTGGCCTATTGTACCAGCCCCAGGTGATAGGTGAGGGTGATTGTGGAGCAATTGGTGAAATGAAGATTGGCAGGGGAAACCGAAGTACTTGGAGAAAACCTGCCCCAGTGCCACTTTGTCCACCACAAATCCCACTTGACCAGACCTGGGATCGAACCTGGGCCGCCGCGATGGGAAGCCAGCGACTATCCGCTTGAGCTATGGCACTGCCCTATAATATCAGTAAGTTAACACAGTTATATTCCACAATCAACGGCTGTGAGAAATGTAATAAAGCGAAAACTGTTTTATCACGATGTAAACTTTGTGAGTTTGCGGTTCTTTTCGTGTATCAATCATGTTTGAATGTGTAATACTTTGGAAAATACAGTGTCTTGAAATGGAATGAATCATTTGTAGTTACCCTGTATTATACGGGGTAAAGGTAAATTTGATCGGTCACGGTAGCCGAGCGCTCTAAGGCATGCACTGTCTTCGCTCGCTCGGAAGCCGGGACCGTGGGTTCGAATCCCACTCAGGGCATGGATGTTTGTGTGCGTTTTTCTGTGTTTGTCTACAGGTAGAGGCCTTGAGGCGAGCTGATCGTAAGATCTAGAAAAACCGAAGTGAACGGAGAAGTTCACGGAGCCCATGGGGGCTGTAGTGCCAAGGAAAAAAAAAAGGTAATTTGTCCCTCTGTTTAACGAATTAAGCAGTACGCCATGTAATGCATGGGGAGTGGATGTACTGATCCACTACTCTACACCTCGGCACTGGTTGGTGAATGGTAGGCTTTACGCTCCGGCCGCTTTATTTCCGGAACCCAATGGACAGGAGGCTGGGTGGGCTCCAGAACCCGTCTGGACGACTTGTCCCTTCCGGGACTCCGACCACTCGGCCGTCCAGCCAGTAGCAGGTCACTACACCGACTGCGCTTTCTCAGCTCATTTCCTTGTTAATTTTAAACATTCTGTGTAAAGAACGTTTCAAAAGCGATAATTTTATCGATCACAATTACAGTCGCTTGAGGACTATCGATCTATGTGTAATGCGAGATAACACACATAACACAAGATTTTCACATGGCCAAACCATTTGCAGATTCTGCCAAAGGAGAAAACTGTGGTCAGATTAAGCGAAAACTAGTGACATATATGGAGAAAGGAAAGTATGATACGGCGATAACATGTATGAGCCAGAGGAGAGTACAGGAATGGGCCTGATGATTCGAAGGAAGGTGAACGAGTGCTGACGCGCGCTCTGGCGACCATCCATATTAACGTATCAGGTACACTAACTAGACCACGAACTGTGACCCCGCAGAATGAAGGCTCATTTCCAAACAAGGGAAAGATAATTTCTTCTCTTTGCAGAGTCTTGAAAGGATTCAGGGCTCTCCCACCCCCTATTCAACGGGTATTGGGGGCTCTATCTCGGCGAATATAACACCCGAGGCGTGAAGCCGAACAATCACCTCCATTAGCGTCAAAGTTAATGAGTGGAGATATACCTCCACTCCCACCTACGTATCCATGATATGCTGCGTTAGTAAGCACACAAATAACTTTACTTTGCCTTCAATTACTGACGTTAAGCATTACGGCCCTGGCAGAAACGAGTACCAGGAATCTTCCTGGGGGTAAAGGATTGTCGGCGTGTATGGCTGACAACCTCGCCGCCATCTGTGAGTTGATTACCTAGAAAATTTGGGAGTCTCGACGTCTCACAACCCTACGGGCCTCCACGACCTGTTACAAAGCCAGCTTTCTCTTTAAGCATGACAAATCAGATATTTCTTTAACATAGTGTTTTCGGATATTAATATTATCATGTGTTCACTGACTACAGACGGGGTTTGGATTGGTAATGGGATTTACTGGAGTCTTAAAGTCGGAACTATAACAGTCGCACGGATATACACACACACTACAGTTCATTGCACCATGCAAATGCCTCCTCAGTCTGCTATTCTTCACCGGCTGTCGCCTGATAACGGCTTCAACACCACAGACCTCTTCAGCTTTCGTGTTCCACGGCTCCGGTCCTCGCTGTTTGTCACCCAACGCCGTTTCCTCGATTTGCGCTGCCCCATTCAGTAATGTGTGTTCAACTCAGGTTGATAACAATTTTCAGAAATTGCGGTTGCGTTGCGGTTGCCAGTTTCCTTGGTGTGCCCTCGGCCTTAGTAATCATAATTAATGTCGCTTGAGGGCTATTGACATACGTGTAATTGGATAAAGATAACAGGTGCGAGGCAAATCAACATGAGTACAAGTTTTTATGAAAATCAAGTGTAATGCAAATGTAACTAGGATATGTTGTGTAGAGGCACACCTTTTCATTCCGTATTCCGTATTGAGGGGGTGGGTTTCCCCATGCACTTAGACCGGTTACTGGTCCATTGTGCGTCCCCCTTTAATTTGTCTCCATACCCTACCGGTACTGGTGCTTACTATCAGTCCCTTTCTGCCAGCGAGGTTCCAACCTCTTACTGGCAGTGGTATCTAATAGTTAGTCCCTTTCTGTCAGCGAGGTCGTCCCTCCTCTGGCAGGGGTTCCTAGTCCCTTTCTGCCAGCAAGGTTTCTACCCTCAACTTGGCAGTGGTATCTAATACTTTAGTCCCTTTCTGTCAGAGAGGTCCCCCTCCTCTGGCAGTGGTACCTGATACTTCCCCCATCTACCGGAGGAATTGGAAACTAGTTGGGCGGGAAACTTGCTCAGAGGTCTCCTAGAGACATGCGGTTCTTTTACGTGCCGTAAATCTACGACACGGGACCTACGGCTTAAAGTCCCTCCCGGAGGACTTGTTCCCTGAATTTTTCCGCCCTTAAAAATTCCACGACCTCCGCCGGGTTTTTGAACCCACGTACCTTGAGTCATGAGGTGGGAACGTTACCCCTAGACTACGGAGGCCCCTCACACCTTTTCATAATAGATGTTAACAATCTGAAACAATTACTTCCAGAGATTATCTCATGTTTAGATAATGCCAAACTAATACAGCAATTCAGCCGATGTTTCCGTCAGATCATTACAAACGCCGTGAACATTCCTGAGGAATGACACTCAAAGTTTTCTAAATAAATCAGCCCCTTAACAAGGATTTGTCTTGTAACATGAGCTCTGCTCAGAGAGGAAGAGGTGAAGTGCTGTCTTTACACGCAGACAGCTAAACCAATAGGATGTTGGCCCCACAGCAGCTGTCAACCTAAATATGCTAAACAAGGTTCCAGCTGCTGCTTTATAAGCTAGAAAAGGATGCAAGTCTTCCATATTTTGTAAAAACACTGCATGACTGAACACGTGTTTTTTTCGTGTTTGCCAATTGCTATTCCGAGAATCGTTACGGTTTGGTCAGCAAAATACATGAACTCTAAATCTCGTTATGAAAATATCAAGAGGCGTGAAAGTGAAAGCTAGGCTCGATGTGCCAAGAACCGATATGAATATCGTCAGGAGGATAAAAATTCGTTCCCTTGTCCGAAATTAAACCCCAGCAGTCCAATCACTGAGCCATCCTGGCAAACAAATGTACTCTTACTCACTAATACAAAGATGAACGTTAAAATACCAACACACATACATGCGTGCTCGAGACACAGCAATTAACTTCACGGACCAAAATACATGGTCTCAGTATTTGTAGAATGTATTTCACATTGTAATACCATTTTTTTTTTAATTTCCGGAGATATTCAACATGTCTTTTGAGTTAGTTGTGAGAGGCCCCTACGCGCAGGCATAGTTTGACTATCTGAGCAATTATTAGGTTCTCAGGAAGGATTTTCCTCCATGTCGCTAGTTCAATGTCAGATCATTGCTCCGTACTCATATTATCACCGCTCTCTATATGCGCATCAACCTATCCAGAGAATACATTACCGCACCCTCGTTCAAGTTGGGAGCTTCATCTCCAAACCGGCACACGGTTGACTGCTGAGAAATTAATTTAAGAGAAAAGCCGACATCTGGACGATTTTGTTGTTCAATAAAACATGCGTGGAAAACTATCACTCGGCCCGGCATAACCATATTTTCGAAATGGGTTATTTTACGATGTTCTTATCCCTACTGGTTTTGATGTTCATTTAGTGCAGATGCAAATCCTGTAGCACGACAAAATTCATTTCTTCTTCGCATCTTTGAACGTGTTAACTCAGATTTGAACCTCATATAGCATATGAAGAAAGCCGTCTTCTGGGATCTGGCGCCGTGTATTCTTCGTTTTAACAGACGTTTCGGAGGAACATATCGCCTCTATCTTCAGGGTAGTTGAGTTGCGTGCGAATAGAGATATCTCTATATATCAGATCCAAGAAGACGACTTTCTTCATAGTCATCGCCGTGAAAACCTCAAAACTTTCATATAGCATAGTTTCATAAAATAAACTGAAATGTTTTGTTTCATTAATCTTTATTCTCCTTTCGCTTGCTATGGCCTATCGTTATTCACATGACGTAATTAAATGTTGAATTGTTATATATATGGGATCACGCTGATTTTCTTCGTGTTGTCACTACAACTTACGAGTACTTAAATTATTAAACTCAACTATTATATTTAAACACATAACTAATGTATTCAAGAACAGAAAGAAAAGAAATGTCAGTTATTTCGCTGATACAAATGAATCGCATACTTATTAGAGGCCCTGAACATTTTTGCGTTATTTATCAGGCATTAAAAACTTACTGTTAAGGTATGTGTATATCTGTTAAAAACTTCGAATGTTTTAAGATCTTCCGGACTGAAGCCCTATACGTTTGTGAACACTAAATTTTGTTGTGTACAATTTCTAATCTGAACTAACAACTGAGAAAATAGGTTAACTTCCTTCATGTAGTCTATACATCCCAAGGACAAACCTAAACTAAATTATACTTTTAGTAGATACCAAATGTCCATTCAGTAGTTTCAAAAATGAACCGTGAGAGCGAGCAATGGGATAGATAAGCGCGACCTCTGCATTATGAGTTCATTTTTATACACTGAGGCCAAATAATAGAAAAGAAATGAACATAAGCAATTCTGAGTCAGGTTCGTGCGACTGCCGTCCTCACAGTCCACGTCCATATATTTCGCATTTTAATGTTGCCAAACCACTTTCTTCTACGTCTCCAGGGCTTTCAAAGCAGCATCTTTGCCAAACTTAACTTCTTCCCTTTTTCGATGGCATTACACTTTCAGCCATAGCAACCTCCCCAAAAACAGTTGGTGACGTATATGGCTGAAGTTCCACTTTGCGTAATATCCATGAACATTTCAGTTAATTCCGACAGTTGAAAGACAATCTTACTGACAGATTAGAAACCATGTCTTCAAGACAATACAGCGCGAGCCTGCAACTGTCTTAACGACAGATATGCAGATCAGTATCATGAAGCATACTGCTGAAACGGTACGGTTTCTGAGTTGGTAATAACGTCTTGTTCTCTAAAGCATGTCACTTCAGCATCAGCACCGGATACTGCAGCTTTGCATCTTCTTCTGTACAACTTATGAAAATATTCTTGAAACCAGCTGTAATGAGAACCGATTCATATTATGGCATTTTCACCTCCTGCAAGCACAAACAAGTCACGGCTTCAACGCTACAGGTCTCTTGAGTGAGCATAAATGTGGTGGGAAATTTATTGTGAAACAATTAGGCAAAGTAATGTATCCGAATTTTCTCACGTTAATTTACAACTGAAGGATTATGACAGCATTTCAGTTGAAAAAAAAATCTCCGGTCGTGAGTCTCAAGGGGTTTGGCGCCAAGAACAACTGATTGTCGGTAAAATGCCAGTAGTAAAGTAACTGACTTTCTGACTCAACGATCTGAATGAAAGCGTGCACATGGCAGTTGTAATGATTTGCTGCTAGAGGCACTGTAGTAAAAAAAATGGCGACACCGCTCCAAAAAAAAAAAAAAAAGGAAGCGTGCCCTGTGGTTTAACCAAATCAAATCTGCGAACCGAGTGCAACGATGCCATAAGAGGGAATGTGGTGTAGATTCACATTCTAAACCATAGTTTACAAAAAGTTCTGTGAGGTAGGATGTTTGTTTAAAGGGAAAGTTTCCTTTTGCTGCAAAATATATGGATGGAACCGGAATGCCACGTGAATGTGTACAGAGTAGTTAAACGTGCACAAAACGAAAGCATCTAAGTGGTAAAATAAACTTTGCTAATTATTGTTTAATGT
Source organism: Cryptotermes secundus (assembly GCF_002891405.2). Classification (NCBI taxonomy): domain Eukaryota; kingdom Metazoa; phylum Arthropoda; class Insecta; order Blattodea; family Kalotermitidae; genus Cryptotermes; species Cryptotermes secundus. The sequence continues at coordinate 504,177 of NW_019723910.1, read as the reverse complement.
CTAAATGTTTCGAAGTTTTATCTTGCCTGACTGGTTCAAAATATATCTTTAAACTGTAAAGATAATTTGTGCTCATCTTGTATTTTAACTGTGGTGCAATGTAAGTGTGTTTCAATCTTGTTTTCCTTGGCACTATGGCCCCAGTGGGCCTAGGCCTACCTCCGTCAACTTCTCCGTTCACTTCGGTTTTTCTAGACGTTACACATTCGGTAGGACTCCTTGGGCAGGTGATCAGCTCGTCGCAAGGCCTCTACCTGTACACAAACACAGAAAAACGCACACACACAAACTAAACATCCATGCCCTGAGTGGGATTCGAACCCACGATCCCGGTTTCCAAGCGAGCGAAGACAGTACATGCCTTAGACCGCTCGGCTACCGTGACCGGCAGTGTGTTTCAATATAAAGACTAATATCCCTGTGTAAAAAAAACGTAAATTCCAACATGAAGAACAGCATCTCGACTTTTTCTGGGGTAAAGTTAAGTTTTAACACAGTAATGTTTCAGTGTTCTGGTCAGAAACATGAAATACAGCATTTCTCCTCATATTCTACAAAGTCTGAAAGCCGTGTACCTGGACTACGATTAGGGAACCTTCTATCACTCACTACCATCTCGGTGACACCCCATTTCTGGTCTTGCTGCTTCACAGTGTGTGTGGGTTTTGGCTAGACTCCGAACATGTTTTACCCTGAACACATTTATCTAAAGCAATGTAGTGCAGTTTTTACGTACATGCCATATTTAACAAACACTTTCAAGGCAAGCTGTAACATGTGATTATGAACAATACTTGTCTAACTGGTCGTTTCTGGCAGTATTAATGTTAAAACATGAATACAGGAATTATTCACACTGGAATTACCAAAAATATTGAAAGTGTACAAATTTCTCCCTTAATATTGCTAGGTAAAAAATAAAAATTGTCCCTTTACTTAACTACTTAAGCACTATGCCATGAAGACGTATGGGGTAGTGGATGTGTAGATCCACGTTTTCTTGATCTCGGCACTAGGTGGTGAGTGGTCCGCTTCACACGCCAACCTCTCTACCTCCGGGGAAAGACTCCCCGGTACCCACTGGAAAGGAGGCTGGGTGGGCCCCAAAGCAATATCACTGGGTACTTTTCAAAATCTGATATCAGTAACATCAACCGAACCGCTTACCTCTCATACTAGACTTTAAGCAACGAACATTACTGTATGATGTTTCAGCAATGTGGCCTACTGCACTTAAACAGCAATCCTATGCGATTTTACACCACGAACCCTTCCGAACGGGCTAGGGTTACTGTATGGTTTTGCGCAATCCACAGAAATGACATTCTAAACTTATACTTCAGAAGGAAATATATCAGATAATAATTACACAGTAGTAGTACTTGAAGAAATTTTGATTATTCGGAAGAAATATTTAGAACACGGGTTTCGAATCGAGTGGAAGCGGGGGGGGGGGCAGCAATACTCGCCGCAACTTTCGCAGTGTTGCCAGCTGTGCAAAATTACGTGGGCGACAGGACATTTGCATTCGCGAGAATTCAGTGACCCGGTAGAATGGCCTTCACACTGTCCCGACCTTACACCAAAAAGCCATCTTTCTAAGAAAATATTGTTTCGCTCCATGTCAGTTCTTTAGTTCCTAAAGCAATCACTACGCGGCGCAGAGCGGTAAGTTGGTCAACAGGAATACATACAGACCTACTGGTGTACCACTGCCATAATAATAAACCAGTTTATTATCTCAGTACTTCATTTTAGGAAAAACTAGGGCGAAGAACTAGCGCTTTCACTAGTGTCTATGAGTATTAAAACATCTGCAAATTCTTGGGGATTACATCGCAAAACTAGGGCGAAGAACGAGCGCTTCCACTAGCATTTATGCCAATTAAAACATCTGCAAATTCTTGGGGATTACATCGCAAAACTAGGGCGAAGAACGAGCGCTTCCACTAGCATTTATGCCAATTAAAACATCTGCAAATTCTTGGGGATTACATCGCAAAACTAGGGCGAAGAACGAGCGCTTCCACTAGCATTTATGCCAATTAAAACATCTGCAAATTCTTGGGGATTACATCGCAAAACTCGGGCGAAGAACGAGCGCTTCCACTATCATTTATGCCTATTAAAACATTTGCCAATTCTTTGGGATTACATCGCATTGCTCTGGCGATACGACGGGGGTTTGAGAACAGGATGCACAGGAGAAGATCTGGAGTTGAGAGACTAAATAATGGAAAGATGGTGAAAAATGCATACTGAGGAGCTCCATAACTTGTACTCCTCGCCAAATGTTATTTGAATGAAAAAAGTCATGGAGAATGAGATGGGTGAGACATCTGAAGGAAGGGACCTCTAGGAAGAACATACAATAAGATTGAAGGTAAATATTATTAAAGTGGGTCTTACAGAAATAAATGGGAGGTGCTGATTTTATTCATTTGGTTCAGGATAGGAACCATTGGCGGGCTCTCGTGAACTGAACCTTCGGGTCCCATAAAATGCTGGGTATTTCCTGTGTGAGCAACTGTTGGCTTCTCAAGAACTTAACTCCATGACGTTTGTCTGTTTGCTACTTGCTTACTTATTGTATTCTACTTTTTACGTAAAGTAAAAACTTTGTCTCCGTACAGTAACAAGTATGGGGATTTGTGGTAGGTCTATAGCTCAAAGCATCCTTAAATTCGCTTACTGGGAGGTGCAGTCCAACTGGGTCCACTCGGCACGGCGGCCACTGATTGGCCTATTGTAGCCTGCCCCGGGTGATTATGATAGAGAATTTGGTGGAATGAAGATTGGCAGGGGAAACCGAAGTACTCGCAAAACCCGCCCCAGCGCCACTTTGTCCACCACAAATCCCACTTGACCAGACCCGGGATCGATCCCGGGCCGCCGTGGTGGGAAGCCAGCGACTAACCGCTTGAGCTATGGCGCGGCTACCAAGTATCCTTAACCTCTCTACTAGGTGAAGGTTTGCTGGCAGCTTCAAGCTCCGACCACTCCACCCCGGATAAACAACCCCCAGGTTTCAATTGACGGACTGCGCGGCCCCACAGAAGGTCTGAACGAGAATTTTCGGTAGAAGAAACACAGATAACATACACTATAATACAGCATGTTATTACAGAAATAATCTATAAGAAACAAAAACGACAGTTTTTGTTAACAATTAAAACACTGAGAAAAAATACTTTCTATGCCTTCCGTGTTTCTGCGATCCAAACTATTCAGTCCAAAAAGCCAAAATATTTTATTTTTCATATGCAGCATCGGGAAACGTGTGGATACCTAAGATTCTCCAACAGAAATGATTTTGTGGTTTATTCTCTGCTACTATCCCAACATTCTATCAGTCTTGAGTAGCACACAAAACCTGGCATAGCTAGGATTCAAAACTGGTACCCATTCTATGTTATACATACAATGATACAAATTACAGTTCTTTATAGGCCTAAGTTTAAAATACAGGTAAACATATTTCATGCATTTTCAATCTGTCCCATGCGTGCCACGCCCATCTCATCCTCTTCGACTTCACAATCCAAATGATCAACCTGACGCGACAGAGACAATCCAATTACAAACGATATTGCAGAGGGAGAAAGAGTATGTATGTATGTATGTATGTATGTGTGTGTGTGTGTGTATTATATATATAGAGAGAGACAGAGAGAGAGAGACGGGATATTATACTCAGTACAGCGACTGGATATGGGCTGTACGTTTTGGGTTCGAATTCCGGCAGGGGCAAGATTTTTCTCTTCTCAATAGGATCTAGACTAGCCCTAGGGCCCACCCAATCTCCTATCCAATTCGTACCAGGGGCTGCTTCCTCGCGGGTAAAGTGGCAGCGGCGTGAAGCTGACCACTCAACACCATTAATGCCAAGGTCAAGAATGGTGGAGCTACACCTTTACTTCCCCCCCAAGTCTTCACGACGTGGTGCTTAACTTTTCAATTTTATCTAGTTGGTCCTGTGCTTAACAAATAGAGCACTACGCCATGAAGACGCATGGGAGAATGGAGGTATAGATCCACATTTCCTTGACCTTGGAAATAGCTGAAGACGAGTGGTCAGCTTCATGCCCCGGCCACTATACCTTCAAGGAAAGTGCTCCTGGTACCCGCTGGATAGGAGGCTGGGTGGGCCGTAGAGCCTATCTGGACGACGTAGAGAATAGCAAATTCCTGCTCCTACTGGGACTCAAACTCCGATCTGCCAGTAGCCCAGGCAGTAGCCAGTTGCTATACCGACTGCGCTATCTCGACTTCCCCTTCTATACCGTATACACGTCCACACTGTAGTCGCAGAGGCTCTTGACGTAATTCCTAAACTACAAATTAAACTCCGTGGCTTTTAGTCCGCAAGCGAACTATACCGATCGAGCGACCACCGCGTGTTGGCGAAGTTAGTGCCAACTTCTGCGGTTTGACATAATTCCTAATTTCAGAAACCCTCATGTTCCCCGATGGCTGCTATGCAGGTGTGTTTATCAGCTGTAGGCACTGTTCCCTTGGTGAAAACTGTGTTCAGACTGGGTGTTGGGCTCACCCAGTCTCCTATCCAATCACTATACGGCAGTACAGTGGCAGAAGCGTGAAACTTACCATTCAGCTCCGCCTAGTGCAGTCGTTACAAATACACAAGGTTTTACAGCCACTTCCCAATACGTCTTTATGGAGTGGTAAACCACAGTGACAACTTGAATGCATGAATTGGAGAACTCTGTAGTTTCTGGACCCGGCTTTGAGACCGCAAAAGGTGGACAAATGTGAAAAAGTGTTGTCACTACCCACTGTGCCTTCCTCGCATTCCTTACAGTCAGTTAACTCTAGCTGCGCTTGCAGCCTAACAGCTCTCTCCACCACACTGCGCACCTAACACGTCACAACGTGCCTCCCATAGCTACAGCACACTGAGTTCCTGTTTTCCATGTTTGGAATGCACAAACAGCCCCATCCAGAACTTAGTAACGTCAAAGGAAAGATAAATAACAGATGGCTGAGAATAATTCATGTACACCTCTTTTATTACAACGCAAAATTGTCCCCGCGCTTAATTATGTATCACGCCATGAAGGTGTATGAGGAAGTGGAGGTACAGCAACATGCACTCTCAACATCGACACTAAATAACATAGAGCGGAGAGCTTCATGCCTCCGTCGCTTCACCGCAGTGGCCACCAGAGGAGGAACACGTGCCTTTTTGAACGGAAGCTGGTCGAACCCCAGAGACAGCCTGGACGATCCTGAGTAGAACAAAAATTTCTTGCCCGTCACGAATCGAACCCCGAGACTTCCGTAGTCCGACCCCGTAGCCTAGTCACTATATCGGCTGGGTTTAAATTTTAATATAAACAAATTTTTATTAAGTAAGATTTGAGTTTTTCAAGGCTTTGACTGTGAAGAATGCCGACTTCTGGGATGTGGCGCCATGTAGATATTTTGTAAACCGCGAGCGAGGCTGCTCACGCCGGTTCCTCGCTCGCGGATTTTTATACTCCGAAGATGGAGGCGATACGTTTCTCCGAAACGTCGGCTGCACGGCGCCACATCCCAGAAGACGGCATTCTTCTAAATCTTTATTAAGTTTTCAAATGTACACAGCAAACAGTTCAGGTGACGATTTAATTCACGTCAACAACAAAAACATGGATATCTTGAGAACTGCAGGATTTTCTTTATACGTGTACTGCTCTGCCGTGACACCGTAACCCGCTGCATTCCCTAATAAACTCTGTCCAGTAGCCTTTTTTCAAAGCACGTTCGCTCCGCCATAAACTGAATACTCTGTACTTTGAATTAAAACGCTCTGGTAGCAGAACTGGAATGTTCCAGCAATGATAATACTGAAGCCCGTAACCAGGCATGACTCTGGAATTTGTTTCGTCTGCTTCCCATCCTCCAAAATTGCTCCTATCAAACCCAATGTTACCCTCTCATCACCTTCTCTGTCTTCATATTAGAATCCTCTATGCATCGCTTGTCCCCCAGAATCGTCATATACCCTTACATTTCACTATCCTGACAGTACTAGGCGACCTGCCTCACTGCCACTTCATTCGAACCTAATATTTTTCCGAGATCTTCGTTTTCAACACTTACAAATTTATGTAAACATTGTTCTAAAATGGGGGGGGCACGCGGTAGAGTAGTTGGTTGAGGCACTATGCTACAAGCCGGAAGATCGCGGGTTCGAGTCTCGATGAAGTGGATTTCTTTTTTCAATGGACCTAATCCTTCCAGCCGCACTATGGCCCTTAGGTAGACTCAGCCTATAATAGTAATGAGTACCATGAATCTTTCTGGGGGAGTAAAGGGCGGACGGCGCGTAGGGCTGACAACATTACTGCCATAATGTGGGACCCTCAAAGTCTCACAAACCTATGGGCCTACAGTTTTGCCTTTTATTCTAAAATTTATTAATTTGATAAATGAATAAATAATACAAAACATACCTAATACAAAATTCAATGTTCACACATACGCACATGGAATTCATTTATTTATGTAACAACATAAGAGTACAGTATAGCTATCAATTGCAGAAGAACGTATAATTACACGAGATAAATTATCCTCAGGGCTGATAAACAGTGCACATTCCTCATAACGACAAGTAAATAATTTTACACCCGGGCAGATAAAACAGTGTGTAATGAACCTACCTACGACTTTCTTTCGCAAACTTCTACGTGACTTCATTTACAACATGAAGACTGCTAAATATAGAGGGCTGAAGGCAAACCAGCTTCATAACGGGTTTCACTGGGACTGTCTCTCTTTGGTGGTTTTTTGGATTATTCTTTATTCTTCACACAAACAGCCGGGATAGCTCAGTCGGTATAGAAACTGGCTATGAGCTGGACAACCGAGGGGTCGGAATTCGAGTCCCGGTAGGGTGAAGAATTTTCACTTCTCCAATCCTCCAGACCGGCTCTGGGGCCCACCCAAACTCCTATCCAATGGGCCTCGGGAGCTCTTTCCGCGGAGGTAAAGCGACAGGAGCATGAAGCTGACCACTCACCTCCAACTAGTGCCGAGGTCAAGAAATTGTGGATCTATACATCCACTCCCCCATACGTCTTCATGCCGTAGTGCTTAATTAGTTAAGCACAGGGACAACTTTACCTTACCTCCTTCATATAAACAGTCCCATATGAAAACACGTCCTACGTCTAATATTAGACTTGCTAATCCTACACAGAGATTGCTCTAGAATGTAGCCTGTACCAAGCCCAAAGCGACGATGATGTGAACATTTTTACACCTGCAAGCTGACGTAAGCAACCGCGCTACCTGAGTAGGTCTATCAGAGAATTTGTCAAACTGCATCTAAGTAAATCCAATTATGGCACAGATATTCCTTACGTAACAACTTTCTTTCATTTAATTCTCGGTCTGTCTCTTCCATTAAGCCATCAAGTCTGTGTTCTCATGGCAGAAATTAAAATACAAACATATTTTTTGACTTCTTATTTACTGCGCTTTCTATAACTCCAAGTTAAAGTATAGCACCCAATGTGACTGGGTGGTTATGAGTGCTGAAGAGAGATGACTTTTAAAGGTGTTGATCATGGCATTATCCCGGCATTTACCTGGGGAGAATGTGAAAACAATGGCGAAAAGAAACTTAATCACAAAAAACGGAAATTTCGCCAAGATTCGAACCGGATACTTCAATACTACAAGCTTAAAGCGTTATCTCTACGCCAACCTGACTGATACTGAGATGTGTTACGGGTAGACTGGCCTAGAAATGTGGCTAGGTAGGTAATGGAGATTCCTGAAGGCTCCCACAGCCGTCAGACAGTAAAATATTGTCACGAGTCTCGTGGGATTCGGGACCAAGACTCACTGCCGCAAAAGGCCAGCAGCAATTTAGCTGCCAGTAAGTGGCTAGGTAACTACATTAGTGATACTGTGGCGCCTGTCCTCCCAGCATTACGGTGTGGCTAATTTAGTTTTCTACGTTTTATAACCACGCTGTAGAAGTAAAGTAAATGTATCTCTGTAACAGGCCGTGGAGGCCCATAGGGTTGTGATATGTTGAGGTTCCCACATTTTCTAGACAATCGGCTCATTGATGGCGGTAATATTCTCAGACTTACGCACCGGCCGCCCTTTACCCCCAAGAATATTCCTGGTACTCATTTCTGTTAGAGGCTGAGTCGACCCTAGGGCCATAGTGCGGCTGGAAGGATTAGGTCAATTGAAAAAATCCAATGACCTCATCGAGAATTGAACCCACGACCTTCCAGCTTGTAGTACAGTGCCTCAACCAACTACGCTAACTATATTTCAGAATTTCAAACGACAGCTGTGCAATTTTTACAGACTACAAGAATCAACAGAATATCTGTTGAAAATTCTACGCACAATTCCCAATTAACCAGTCTACCACATTTTGTGACCTGACATCAAAAATTCTTGCGGCAACCACATTCGATAATCGAAATAGATACTGTATTTCTGAACTCAGACAGCCGCTCTTCCGAGCATTCGTGGATTCAGGCCACAATCTTTCTGAATTTTGCATTACAGCATCCTACAGATAATTCTAACAATACCGTCAACACAACTCTCCACTAGCGTTACTATTCTTAGGCGGCCCATACACGTACGAGTCTGGTTCGGCGAGGAGCCGGGCTGGGATTAATTTCACCACACACGGACGAGTGTGGCTCATTGGAACCCGAGCCGAGTCGGACTCGCGAGCCAGACTCGTACGTGTACGGTCCCCTTACCCACTTTCTTCGTCATCTTCGGGTGTTATACATACTGAAACATCGGTCATTTCAACCGCCACGCCATACATTATAACACAACATAACGTGACGATTCAGATGAATAATATTTGTCTGTATACCACCTGAAGAACAGGGTTGAAACACTTAGTGTGTGAGAATAAAGACACTATTAATACCAGACGATGTGTTGATGGTATTGTAAATATTGCATCTTTCTAAATTTCTGCCTCAACTCCACTAACAGGATGTTTCCAGCAATGCGATTACTTCCAACTTGCGACCTCTAGCTTCATCACAGAACTAGAATGACCCACTTTCACGTTGTGGGTGAGTTACACGACACAAAATACCTAGACCTACACAATATACTTAGGCATAACCGTCATTTAAGTACATATTTGTGGCTGGTGCCACTGCACAACTGGCGATCATAGTACATCACCAGTCACGATTTCTATAACATTCGGCCCCAGGGAACGCAGCTGGGTGGATAAACACACACAAAGCATGTTTTAAAAAGCAAATAGGCCAGTTCGAGGAGCCGCGATAGCGTAGTCGGTATAGCGACTGGCTACGGACTGAACGACCGGGGGGTCGGAGTTCGAATCCTGTAGAGGCAAGAATTTTATCTTCTCCAAGTCGTCCAGACCGGCTCTGGGGTCCAAAAAAAACTCCTATCCAATGGGTATTACGACGTCAAGAAAATGTGGGTCTATACATCCACTTCCCCTTACGACAGGGGCAACTNCCCCCCCCCCCTTCTCCGCCGCCCCTGATGCTGTAGTCATTTGGGATTGTTGAATGTTGCTCCTCTACAAACTGTCCCATTTTCATAAGCCCTCTGTCAACTTCCCCTCACCCCCAAATGTTGACATCACGAAATAAATCGTTCCAGAGAAGTGCCCTCTGAAAAGCACAGAAAACTGTACACTGCCAAATTACCCTAGGTTTATGTCGCTGAAATTTTCAGCAGGTGATCTGCTACTTTATAATCCACATTGTCTGTTTCGTGTGTGAACTTCAGTTGCAAGGCCTACTGTTAAGATATAATTTACACAGTTTGGGTACATATGAATGCGGAATGTTTTTTTTTATTGCCAGTGGGGTGGGACTAAGTCCCTTGTACTGCGGCCACTTCTGGCCTATTGTACCAGTCCCAGATGATGGGTGAGGGTGATTGTGGAGCAATTGGTGGAATGAAGATTGGCAGGAGAAACCGACGTACTCGGAGAAAAACTGCCCCAGCGCCACTTTGTCCACCACAAATCCCACTTGACCAGACCTGGGATAGAACCCGGGCCGCCGCGGTGGGAAGCCAGCGACTAACCGCTTGAACTTTGGCGCGGCCCATAATGTGGAATAACTCGAAATAATTCGAAAGAAATGACAGAAAGTAACTCTGACATTCTACTCTCCGCTCAAAATTGTGTTATTTTAGTGTGGTATATTTGTACACAGGCCCACTGGTTTCGTAAGAAGAAATGTCAGTTTTCAGTTCTGTAAATGTGATTAGCTCAATATTCTACTCAAAAACCTGCAACACTTCTTCCGCGACACAAGTTGGAAATGAAAACATGTGAATGAGCAAAAGCAACCTGCTTTCTCACAATCCAAGGCTATGCCGGCATGTAGTGTATGTAATTTTTGTGAGAACGGGGTTCAAACCGACCTGTTTAATATAGCGGATCCGAATCACCGTTCACTGGGGGCATGCCTCCTATACTTTTATAACCCTGTCCGAATTTCTGACGTTACAAAGAATAAATTAATCAAACAACAAGAATCGTATAAGGCGTAGCCTCACAACAATCGTGAAAGTTTACTCTAGACAAACGACTCTACGTGCTTTCGCAATACAAATGCCTTATGCTAAAATACATGTCGTTTGGTCATAAAAGTAACTAACTCAAACACAAAATGTAATAATATTCCGGAACCGGTCACCGCAAATAACACCATGTTGCCACAACTAATATGAAAACACACGTCTTCTGGAAGATAAGAACGAGGTACCGGCCAGATGCAGCGCAATAAAAATGTAAATTAGTTCGAAAAAGTACAATTGGCCAGGTCTGCAATCTGAACTTACATGCAATAATAATGAAGTGAAAGTAAATAATGAACAGACGCTGAAATGTCTACAAACTTTGGCCTATGAAAACAAAAAACCACACCCTAAACACAACAAACGACCATCTTCTACACTTGTTAATAAATTATGCTGCTAGTAAAAAACGCAATAACACATAACCAAATATCGAATGACTTTATACAATTTTCACTGACCTGTGTATGATAAAAGGCTACGTTCCTTCTTTTCCCGGCAAAATGAAAACGTGGCGGGATATAAATCGTTGGACGTCAGTAAAGCAACATACAACTACTCCCATGCACTGACACTCGCCGACTGACTGACGAACTGGAATATCTGGAAAACGTAGGGGACAGGCTGGCGCACGGATCACCTGGCGACTGTTGCGCCAGTTGGGAGGTGGTGAATCATAGGCTAGGGACTGCAGACATGAAAGGCATACATATGGAACCCGAAGTCCGTATTAAGAATTCTACATTAATTCATTGCTGAATAGATACAACAAACATAATACGAAGAGTTTTCTGAAATGTTAATTCACAGATATGTTGTGTAGCCCCTCTCCAGTGTCGCAGGCGAAATAGTAGGAAATTTATTTAAAAAGAATGTCAGCATTTTTAACACTGAAAGTAAAAAGCGTATTTCCGTTAAAGACAAATTATCAAGATTGTCCCACCGAATGTAAAAGACAAATATTCGGTACCTAATACAAAACGATAAGTTTGTAAATTCAAAACAAATTATAACAACGTATGTAGAGTCCTCTACAGTCATGTTTCACAACCGTTACTCAACGCAAGTTACACACTAATATTTGACTTTCTATAGGTATAGTAAGACATATCTGTAAGAACTAACCTTTTGTCTCTCAGACCCATATACCGATCTGATAACTCGGAAATTAAGAAATATGAAATAATCGGGACATTGAGTATGAACTCGATTGAACTCGTTCAGACCGACGTCAGATGGCAAGCTGTTGTGAAGAAGGTGACCTCCTTTCGGCTTCCATAATAGTATGAAATTTCTTGAATAACTGCAAACTTTTCCGGAAATGCACTACACCTGGAAGTTCGCTGTTATTGCAGCCAGTTACCTATTATTCTTCTTTGTAGTAACTATCGTATATGTTAATACGGCATTTACATTTAGCATGTTGCGTAATTTTTATTTTTTCAAGAGTATCCTACACAGGGGAATCATAGTAAAATGAATATGTAAGTAAAGTAAAGCTATCCCTGTAACAGGCCGTGAAGGCCCATAGAGTTGTGAGACATTGAGGGTCCCACATTATCTAGACAGTCAGTTCAAAGATGGCAGTAAGGTTGTCAGCCTTACGCGCCGGCCGCGCTTTACTCCCCAGGAAAATTATTTAATTAATTCCTGGTACTCATTTCTGTTAGAGGCTGAGTCGATCCCAGGGCCATAGTGCGGCTGGAAGGATTAGGTCAATTGAAAAAATCCAGTGACTTCATCGGGACTTAAACCCGCGACCTTCCGGCTTGTAACATAGTGCCTCAACCAACTACGTTACCACGTGCCCCAATTAAAATGAATACTAGAAAAATTACTCAAAAGTTGAATTTGGGGGGGGGGGAACACGGAGACGCACACACATGGTGATAACGTAAGTCTGTTTTTTCTCCTTCTAAGAAAGTAAAGCAGATTAGAAATGATAACGGGCTGAATATCGCATCATTTCAGAGGGGGGTGCGTTCTGACAAGATATCAAACTTGGGTAGGATCGGTCTTTAGATCATTTCTGCCTCTGAGCCGCAGAGAAAGAAGCTATCCTGCGAACAGCTGGCAGGATCTAAACCCCAGCGGAAGTTAGATGTGGTTAGTGAGACGGGAGAATCTTTAATTATACTAGATTTGTGTACGCCAGTCTTTGTGTTAAACCCCGTACTATTTTCTACAAGGCCTCAGAACACAAAAATCATTTCGTTATTCAATAAAACACAACATTTTGTCAATGTACAATAAAACTGACTGACGTCATATCAAGGATGACCTTTAAAAAGGTTATAGGAGCTCAGCTAATCAAGAAATTTCCCACCCGAAAGTTCATTACTGCACTCATGATTGTCCATTACTGAGGCCTACAGAATCAATCAACTTCTCATTCTTTTACTTTCAGATCGATTTTAATATAATTTTCCCCTTCTACGCTTATGTTTCCCACGCAGTGTCTTTTCTTGAGATTTTCCGACAAAAATTCTGTTTAGAACTAAATTTCTCATCTCTTTTACGTCTGATTCCATGGAGCTCAGATCCTTATAAGCAACTGGTAGTCGTTCGGCTGCTCAAGAATTTCTCGTCTTCTGTGAAATCCAAAAACATTCATTATCGTGCAATTATTCAGTTTTTGGACACTATTCATCGTCCTGGTCTTTTATTTAAAACACAACGTTACAGAGACTGAAATCTGTCTCCGTTCTTAGGTTAAAGCCTACTCCGTTGGACCCAATCGATAGTCCCCATCTTCGGAGAAAGGGACTACCTCTATCGATTGGACCCAACTGAGTAGGCTTCTACCTGAAGACGGAGACATATTCCAGTCTCTGAACCGTTGTGATTAAATAAAAAATAAGGTCCTAAAACTCATTAAATATGTTACTACACCATTGTCACAAACTTTTAGAACTTATGTTCATTATGCTGTTCACAAGAACCTACCCTGAGTCACCTGAATCTAGCCCACCCCCTCACATCCTACATTCTTCAGTCTATGCTTAGGCATCTGAAGTGATCTCTTCAGTTCAGGTTTCCCTATTAAAATTTTATAATTATTTCTCATCTCCTCCTGGGTGACACGTATCCCGTCCATCTCATCCTCCTTGATTTGATCGCCCCAGTATTATATGATGAAGAGAAGGCTTAAAAATTATTGAATCCATCATTACGCATTTTTTCCCCTCAGTATTTAACTGTGCAATCAGACGTATACCCTTATGTGTGGTACTTCGGACTTAATTTGATTCCAACAAGGCAATTACACCAAATTATATTTTAAAAATATCTTACTTCTTAAGTGGAAAAACGTTGCGGTAATTATCATCATTTAAGAAAGGCAGATTAATTATTTTGCCGCGGAATGAACTCTCTGCTCTAGTAAATTCCGATTCACTAAACCACTTCCGGCAAATGAAAACTGTAGAGGCTCTTCACGGGAGGTCATCAACCTTCCGGTACGAAAGAGTGTTCCAGTAAGAAAGGACAGTGGTTATGATTGCAACGTTGCCCGTTATGACAGCGCATCTCATAATTCTCTGTCTGGAACTCAATGCCGCTTTCTGTGCGTGGATATGGTGAAGCTACCAAGAACTGCAAATAAATACCCTTATGCTTCAGTGATCCATTTATTCTGTTTGGTGATATTTAAAAGATAATTCCTCCAAAATACTCGTATATGTAGGTACCCACACGAATTATTACGAAGCTCAAAAGGTGAATTATACATCGGGGAAAGGGGGAGGGGAGCCTATCGTAAGCTAAAAACTAGATTTCGGGCGCCCGCCATGTCGTTTTAGGTTTTACAGATACAGGTAACGCGCAAAAGTCTTATATTCTTCAAAGATCTCTTGCAATACCACATAAAGTTTCATGATCATTTGTGCCTCACCCACCTCAGCAGTTCACCTGGCCACCATGTTGATACTGATAGCATGGGATTAAGAAAATATAATTCTGGTCTGGCCCCTACTGCATGATGTCCGTATCAAATTTCACGAAAATGCACTGAATATATACTATGCTTTTAGAAGGTGACAGACATATGAATATGCGGATATGATAAAGCCTTAAGCCTGTCTTTCCATCTAAAACAATGCGAGCACTCCAATTGCGATTTCATGAAGTCGACAGTGACATGCTGGAACTAATGGGCCGGTGGCTTCAATAAGCATTGCAAGGAATAGAATAAAATCAGAACTGCAGATGAGTTCAATGCACGTACTGTTAGGTCAGGGGATACCCTGAAAGGCATGCCGACAAGACTAAACACGATGAATTGGAAAACTGATTCAATGGATTAGGGTCCTTCTTCAGACACCCATGTCGCCCCGCTAGCCAAGAAATTCTCCGCCTTTTATAAAACCTGATATTTTATTGCGCGTGCAAAAGAACCCACCACTGGACTCTCGGATTCTGTCCACACACGAACAACGTCACTCTCTTAGATCCAGCTGAATGTTCGGCCTATTGCTCCACCTATCCAAAGTGGTTCCTTCCGGAAGTACTGAATGCATACTACTCCTCTCCTTTTCGTGCTACATGACACACCCATCTCATCCTCCTTGATTTAATTACCATAATAATATTTCGTCAAGATTACAAATCGTGGGGCTTCTAATTTTAAATTTATTCCACCCTATTTTTTTTCTTTCCTATCAGTTCTAAATGACCGCCTCTGTGGTCTAGTGGTCAGAGTTCCTGGCTATAGATTCAGAGGTCCCTGGTTCGATTCCCGTGTGTTACCAAATTTTCTGAGAAGTTGTCGGCCTGGAACGGCGTCCACTCAGCCTCGTGAGGATAATTGAACAGCTACTTGAATTGAAAAGTAGAGGCTTCGGTCTAGAAAACCGAAATTAACGGCCGTGGGGATACGTTGCGCTGACTACGCGACACCCTCTATCAGCGAAAGTTGGCACTAACTTCGCCGACAAGCGACGGTCGCTCGGTCGGTATAGTTCGCTTGCGGACTAAAGCCACGGAGTTTGTTTTGCTTGTATCAGATCCAAATATTCTCCTCCTGGCTTATGTAAAAAAAAAAAGGTAACGTTGAAGGTATCCCTGTGCTTATTTAAGCGTCACATCACACCATGAAGTCAAATGGGGAGAATGGAAGTATAGCTCCAGACATTTTCATTCTGGGCACTGGAATGAGATGGGTAGTCAGCTCCACGCATCGGCTGTTTTATTCGCGGCACCAGTTCGACAGGAGTCTCGGTAAGCCCCAGAGACGATCTGAAAACTGTGGAAAAGAAAATTTCTTGTCTCTGGCTGGAATCCATGGTCGTCCAACCTGTAGCCTAGCCGTGAACCAAGTTTTGTAACACACAGGCAGAGACTGATTAATAGACAGAAACAGCCACTTCAAACATTACGTGATTATGGAGGGAATGTAATATATTGGTTAGTAAGAGTACATGAAAAGCCAAATTGTATGTGAACACGCTAGCAACTACTAAGACGGATACTTGGAGCGAAACAAACAATGGGAGGCAAATTCTACGGCCGAGGGGCAAACTGTTGCCTCAAAGGAATTGAACTTTAGTTCATTCGTATATAATTCACAACGTTCTGTATGTGCTTCTGAAGTGTTCGACTCGACTCGGGAAGTCTGTATAGGACACTTGGTTATTCTTTCTCCTAACGCAAGTTTATCGCCAGCGGTTTATCTGAAAAGTGTCGCATCCGTCAGACGGAGAACGCAAGCGACGGTTGGGACAACCTAAGCAAGTTTCTCGAACTGGCAGAATGTTAGGGCCCAAAGTTATAGATCCTAAAGAGTTCGTATATAACACTCGGGATTGCTTGTTTTCTTACTTTATCCATCGTCCGGTATTCTAAAGAACACAACGTTCAGTCACGGAGGTTAGCCCTCTCTAAAGGGACAAACAGAGATGGGGTCACCGACCCCCTCACCTCAGGACGGAAACAAATCGGATATCCGAAGCACTGTGCTCTTTAGGGCACTGGACGATGGATGAACACCAAAAATCCAGTAATCCCGACGAAACATTATATTATAGCAACAGAGAAAGGTATAAACGTATTTTTTCCCATATAACATTCATTTCTGTGTTACTTTATGGTCATAATGCTAATTGACAAGTAATTTCTTAGTTTCCTTGGTCTTATCCGTTATGATTTGCACTGATGCAGAAGTGGCACTTAGAATTCGTAAAGTACAGAAACATAACAAGCTAACAAAAACGGAGATATGCATTGTCTTTCCTTGTATTCTATGAAAGATCTGAACCGGGGACTTCAGGACAAGACTATATATTACCTCTGTTGGAAGTGACAAATCTCGTACACGAAAACGAAATAAAAATATTGAATGTCTTACTTCTTTTCTTCACCTTGTGCTGCGCTCTGGCGGCAGAAGCGATAAAAATTGCAATTATAGGGGGGGCGGGGAAGACAAGTCTACATATTTCCAGAGCGCTTGATTTTAAGGAAATTATTATTGTCTTAAGACGTCATAACTATCGGTCACAACAACGATATAAATGAAGGAACGAAACTTCGAGCATGCATTATAGTATGTAAGATTTGAGGCTTTCACGGCGGTGACTATGAAGAAAGCAGTCTTCTTGGATTTTGCACCGTGTATATGTGATGTTAACTGACGTTTCGGAGGAACGTATCCCCTCCATCTTCAGGGTAGAAGGAAGATGGAGGCGATACGTTCCTCCGAAACGTCGGTTAACACCACATATACACGGTGCCAAATCCCAGAGGACTGCTTTCTTCATGCATTATAGTAATTTACTTTTAATATGTGATGGTTATTCCCCCGGGGGTTTCTACTGATAATGGAGTGTCCTCCTAGTTCTAAAGAGCAGTTTCCACCTTTGAAAGGAACTTTATATTTTAAAGTGTAATAAATATACAAAGATGGAAAAGAAATCCAAATTAAATTTGTCAGAATGCTTGTCGATATTCCGTTACTTGCAATTAAATGAAGAATCATAATTGCTTCCTCCATCATACGCTCGTTATAAATTCTGTTCGGTTTGTGCGTTCGAGACTTGTAAATAAAGACAGATTCCTTGGAGGTTTGATATGCAACGTTAAGAATCCTGATTCACAGACGCAGAACTCTGTTTCTCGGGCGATGACCACCAGACGATCTCTCCGTCTGAGACTTAGTTAATTGCAACAACCAACTTCCTCTCTTCTTAATTATCTTCCCTTGATTAAATAATTTGTGTTAAATAATACAACTTTTATTTTCTGTCTCATTTCGCACGTCAGTTACGGTTGTCTTCCCTTTATTCTGATTCTACGCAGTGTGATTAGATTTGGAATAACCTGAACAGTATATCTTTGTAGGACTGTATGAACTAAATAGACATAAGGCCAGTAAGGTATGCAAATTCCCGAAGAATGTATCTCGAACATATGTGTTCTCCGATGTTAAGTTCAATGATCCAAAATGATCACATTCTAAACGTATTTGCCATAGTTCTATTTTAATATTATCCTCCCATCTATATATTGGTGTGACAAGTGGGAACCTCATTTGCGATGAAGTAACTAAACAAGAAAGCAAAAATTTTCAATGCCATTTTCATGACCTTGCCCTGCTCTGCCAATTAGTCCCTCACTGGGGCCTCTGGGCATCGCTGGAGTATCCTCAGAGACCACGCCCATTGTGCGAAATAATAATTTGATACCTTTCAGCAGTTATTTTTCTGAATTAGCTGCAAACATCCTCCGTAATATTTTCATTGTGTGTACTGTAAACGTACAATTAATTTCACACACACAGGATCCATGTAACCCTGATAACGTGAAGGGCAGTCAGCCCAGGAATGCACACCTTGTCTGCTAGACACAGAGCTCATTATCCACGTCACAGGGGCAAGAAACTGATTAACTGGTGGGGGTGTGGGTAGCAAAACTCCCGCTTAACACATTCCTAACATTAACTGTAATTCCATACAATAGAGTCCTTCGTGAGATGGCAATAACTGCGTTAGCGAAGAAATTCTCGCCTTCTATGAGACTTGAAGGTTCGTTACGGTACCCTACCTCAAGCTAGTTTAATTAATCGAAAACCTCACATTTTATTTCTGTAAGATCCATTTTAATAGGAGCCGGGATAACATAGTCGGTATAGCGACAGGCTACGGGCTGGACGACTGAGGAGTCGGAGTTCGAGTCCCTGTAGTTTTAAGAATTTTCACTTCTCCAATCGTCCAGACCGGCACTGGGATCCACAAAACATCCTATACAATGGGTAGCGGAGGCTTTTTCCTGGGGGTAAAGCGGCCGGGGCATGAAGCTGACCACTCACCTCCAACTAGTGCTGAGGTCAAGAAAATTTGGATCTGTACAACAACTCCCCCATACGTCTTAATGGTGTAGTGTTTAATTAATTAAGCACAGGGACAACTTTACCTTACCTTACATTAAGATCTATTTTAATAGTATCCGTTCATCTACACCGAATTCTCCCAAGTTATCTCTAGGTACTCTATCTGCACTCAGGGCATGGATGTTTAGTTTGTGTGTGTGCGTTTTTCTGTGCTTGTGTACAGGTGCGACGAGCTGATCACTCGCCCAAGTCCTACCGAACGTGTAAGATCTAGAAAAACCGAAGTGAACGGAGAAGTTCATGGAGGTAGGCCTAGGCCCACTGGGGCTGTAGTGCCAAGGAAAAAAATGACATTTTATGAAGTGCGTATATTATGAAATTGTTCATTATATAGTTTCCTTCATCCTCCTAATATTTCCTCTCTCTTAGGTCAAAATATTCTGCTCAGCATTTTACTCACAAACGCATCCTACAGCGAAGTGTGACGCTGCACCAAGTGACATTACAGTTACACTTCTTGTGCCAGTTATCCAACTGCTGCGCCTCCCAACTGACGAGCTGTGGGTGAAAGCTTCTGCGCATCAGACCTTAAATTTCTGGCTATAACAAGCGGCGTATAGAAGTGGATTCGCTCGCTCTCGGTAGGCTTCAGAATGCAACATGGAACCTGGGCATTGACCAAGACGTAGAAGGCATTGTCCTTTTGCCTGCCCGTCAGGCAGCAACAGGATGCACAAGTGCAGACACAGTGCGATACCGTGTGTACGATTCCACTGCTTCTGTTACAGGTACACACATGGCAAAAATTTTTGAAGCTCCAAAGCTTTCTGGTAAATCGTCCGTTATTTCGAGCAGGGACTGCCTCATATTTTGTTATACATCGATATGTTGAACGATTACATTGAGTAAAAAATAGGTAAAGCTGTCCCTGTAAAGGGCCATGAAGGCCCATAGGGCTGTGAGACGTCCAGGCTCCCACATTTTGTAGACAATTGGGTCACACATGGCGGTAGGATCGTCAGCCTTACGCACAGGCCGCTATTTACTCCCCTGGTATTCATTTCTGTTAAGAGGCTCAGTCGACCCCAGGGCCATAGCGAGGCTGGAAGGATTAGGCCAAGTGGAAAATAAATAACCCCATCGGGATTCGAACCCGCGACTTTCCAGCTTGTAGCATAGTGCATGAACCAACTACGCTATCGCGTGCCTCCATATTTTTATGAGTTTCTTGCAAAAGCGCTTTAAATTAGTGCATAACTGGGATGTAATTTTTCATCAGAATGTTTCATCTCTGAAACCAGTGGACGTATTTCGATAAAATTTGGTATTGGAGGGGGGTCGGAATAGTGACTAGCTACTGGCTGGACGAACAATGGGTCGGAGTTCGAGTCCCAATGGGGCCAAGAATTTTCAATTCTCCATGTTGTTCAGACCGGCTCTGGGGTCCACCAAACCTCCTAATCATGAAGGCGTATAGGGGAGTGGATATTTAGATCCACATTTTCTCGACCTCGGCACTAACTGGAGGTGAGTGGTCAGCTTCACGCCCTGGCAGCTTTACCCCCGGGGAAATAGCCCCCGGTACCCATCGGATAGGAGGTTGGGTGGACGCCAGAGCCGGTCTGAACGACGTGGAGAAGAGAAAATACTTGACCCTAGCGGGACTCGCACTCCAATCTCTTGGTCGTCCAGCCCATAGCCAGTCGCTATAACGACTACGGTAGATGGGGGTAAAGGGCGGCCCGCGCGTAAGACTGACAACCTTACCGCCATCTGTGAGCAGTCTGTTCAAAGAACATTTGGGAGCCTCGACGTCTCACAACCCTATGGGCCTTCACGACCTCTAGTTCCGAGTGGTGTGTATAAGGGGTCAATAAATCCAATCATCCAATCCAAACCCCGCCTATAATTCACGCACACCCCTATAAAACGTAACGTTATCAAATGTTAATTTGTATGCAGATATGTAAGGGCAAGAATGAAATGTATGTTCCTCTGTGTGGAACTGGACAAGTATGTGAAAGCACAGAGTTCTGCCTTCGGAACTGTAGCGCCGGTATTCCTGTAACTCCGATGCCACAATTTATGAACCACAGGGGATTACAGTTAAGAGGATCTCACTTTTCACATACACGACTGTACAAACCTCAAACCTGACACATACAATATATATATTTTTATGATTTTTGCTGACTACTGACGGCGTTTCGATTGGAGATGGGCTACTTACATGTCGTAATTACAAGTAACTATAATACTACTGTTAAAATCCACACTTTACAAATCACTAAAGGTTATGCTATCCTTTTAGTCTGCTGTCAATAGTCGTTTTCCGGTAACGAATCTTAACAATGGAGATTCTTCAGCTTACAACTGCACCGGCTAAACCTTCTCTTCACAGACTCCCTTACAACTGACCATTGTTTTTTTTTCTAGTGGGGTGGGACTAAGTCCCTTGCACTGAGGCCACTTCTGGCCTATTGTACCAGCACCAAATGATAGGTGAGGGTGATTGTGGAGCAATTGGTGGAATGAAGATTGGCAGGGGAAACTGAAGTACTCGGAGAAAACCTGCCACAGCGCCACTTTGGCCACCACAAATCCACAAAAAACTGGGCATTCACATGGTCAAGAAATTCTCCACCTTTTATGGAACCTGAATGTTCAGTAATAGGTCTACAGCCACCCTTCGAATCTTCATCTAACCACAGTCATATCTATCATCCCCTTTGATGCTATATAGCTTGTACAGTTAAAGAGCATCATTAAATTACCTAAGAATCGCTGTCACTATGACTGATGCTGCAAATGAACACTACTAAAAAGAATGTAGTGTCTGAAAACTGTAGAATGAAAACTTAGAGAATTTTACAAAAGCAAAGAGAATACATTCTATGCAGCTGTTTTAATTTGTTTTGTTATCAAAGCTAAGAATCTACCCTACTAAATTAAGAAAAGCAAGAGAAATTAAATATCACTGCATTGTTTTACTCTCCCCCCATTTCTTTGGAGTAATACTCGCTCTTCATCTAGGATGCTGTTGCTTTCCTTGTCAATACAAGAATATATTGTAGCTATAACTTTAACAAGATTATGGAGTGATTTTCATATCTTTGGGTGCTCTCTAGCAGGTCTATGGTAGGAAACAGAAGACAAAATACCTAATTTCATCTGTATATCAGACAGCAATGATGAGGCAAAGGAAAATAAGAGAGATGATTCTTAGAGGGCCAAACAGCCAAGGAGTAGGAAACAATGATACATTTTCTATAGAAATTAAAACTTCCTTATTTGCAATATTTTTTTCACTGAGCAACACATAGCATGAGCATGTTCTTCTGCCTGCATCACATGAACCACTGATCTGTCCAGTGATCACCATTGTGCATCACTCAAGTACTCAGCATGACGATTAAGTTACAATTCATTACCTACTTTGGTTTTTAATATAATTTAAAATGGCCATTAACTTTCATTAAAATTATACTTTATATATACTTTCCAGTTCCCTTGATGTTTATGTTTTTTCTTTAACATTTTTATCAACATAATTCCATGTAGACATTTTCCCATGATCCTGCAGAACAAGAATAAACACAATTTAAGAATAGTTTTTTCAACAGATAATGATTTGTGGTTTTATAATAACAGAAGTTATACATTACCATAAAAATATATCAAGAGAAGAGAGTTTATTTACAAAAAAAAAACAAACACGGAAATGGTTAAATCAGTATATCATTCATCTTTCTTTATTGAATAATGTGGAAGTTATAAACATATTGGTGGAAATAATTACAAATAATCTATATTAAGTTATTTCCTGCCAAAATATGTAAGGAGTTCCTCTAAATAGGACTATTTTCAACACATAAATAAGTCCTTACTAACATATTTCCTTAACAGTATCCCTAAATCACAGAGCTGGAGTAGCTGAGTTAGTGTAGTGACTACAACATATATGGATTTCCCTGGAGTTGAAGTGGCTGGATTGTCAAGCTAACCACTCACCTCCATTTCATTCCAAAGATTAAAAAAATATGGCTATACCTCACTCCCCCATTCCTCTTAAGGGCGTTGTGCTTAATTAAGCACTGTGGGAACTTTGTCTTTATTCCCAAATTATGTCCAATTGACCAGTCACAATATCAACGGACTTTGCTTGCATACGAACTTAGTGCAAGTATCACAATTCATATTTACCTTTATACAAATTCCTGATGTCAGAAGGTCATCACGTAAGGTATCACATGCATTCAGCAGGGCTGTATTTTTCACTCCCCTTTTCTTGACATTATCAGCCTTTAATTAAATAAACATATCAGCAAGGAAACCATAACTTGCTTAGTTTAAATAGATAACATTTCTGATATTGTGAAGAGACAGTGTCATAGAAGTATAAAAGTTCTACCATATCATAAAGGTGCTTATGGCCCGGCAGACTCACCCATTTATCCATATACTGACTGAACAGCCTCTCTGGTAATTAACTAGAAAGTCTGCATCTACACTAATCTACAATTCAGCAAATGAGGTAGGATTACTGCCCTGTTTCATACCAACCTGTGCATTTGTATCTTCTCCCGAAGGGTTCAGGGCATTATGTCTCACTTGGTTTCGAAACTGTACCACCCTGTCGAGAATCTTCCCCAGATACAGGCCATGATCCTTCGTCTGCATACTGGATTCCTAAACACAATGAATCTCACTCATTCAGTAATGACATATAAAAATACTTCCCAATTATGTGGTTATTTTATGCATTTTTATATACTTCCTGTAAACCAAACATATGTTTACAATCCTCTGACTAGCCTCACACGTATATGGAAATTACCACTACAATCAATATGATGGGAACACAAATTTTTTAAGTGGAAGCGACAGTAAAGGCACCTTATTCTGAGTTCTAACATCTGATCAGGGAATAGATCCTCAAAGAATATACCGTATTTACGCATGTATAGGCCGCACATTTTTTGCCAAAAATTCAAGAGGAAAACTGGGGTGCGGCTTATATTCGAAATCACACTTCATTTAAAAAAAAATAACGTTCACAAATATTGGAATAATTTCTACTCCTGAAATAATATTCCAAGAAAATTATTTTTTCTATAATTTCTGTCTGAAAATTGTGCTGTGGCCTATACACGCACGCAGCCTATACATGCGTAAATACGGTATAACTTTTGTAGAACGAGAAACAATATGGTAGTCATAAAGAAACTATGTTTTACATTTAGTGTATCACTAACTTCATCACAATTAGGCATGTGAAATTTTGTATAGAGACAGATCACAAACACACATACAAATTCTGTATGAAACATACATCTATAAATTAACAATTAGAAGCATGGTGATTGAAGGGGAACTACAAGGTTATGCAATATAAATTTAATGTAATTGGAATATGTACTGGAAACTGCATACACAATTAGATCACTAAATTGTACAATTATTAATTTATAGTTTCTATTAGCTTCAGCATACAAAGTGAAGGATTTGAAGAAAAGCAGACATTATAAGTCCTTCCCAGGATTTTTGTCTCCCTGGAGTCACTGCAATCAGCAGATCAAGACTGTACTTCTTCCGGCACCACCCCTCCCCTACAGGTACGTGTTGTGAATCTTTAACCTTACCCTTAGAATGGATCCATTCTATTTCTTCTATCCAGCTGCTACATTTAGATCAATGATGAAGAAGTACAGAGTTTTTTCCTTGTGTATTTTATTACATTTTTGTTCCTTCAGAAAACACATTTCTTCTCATTAAGCCGACAGAACACGGAAATTTTTTAAATTATATGAAAGTTTATTCTGTTATTATGAGTCTATATTTACTGTAAGACTGTGTAATTAAATGATATACTTACTTTTCTGTTTGAAAAATCAATTCCAAATTTTTCCAGAGATTGCTGAATGAAGGATGCCACAGCTGCTATTGCTAGTGGACTTCTAGCAGACTCTGTATCCTAAAATTGTAATGGCACTACATAAAAGACAGTTGTTAAAGCAGTCAGCAAAGCATAAAAATGTTGAGTAGTTTAAAATGTGAAGTGTTGGAACACAAGAATTGCAGTGTGGTACATACAGCACAGAACTCTTTAACTTCATACAATATCTTGAGACAGAAACTGCCTTGAACAGCACACAATCATTCTTCTTGCCAAGAAATGTCCTACTTTCAGTTGTGCTCACAAAAGCAGATCACACATTGATCTGACTGTATTCAATATATCTCCACACTCAGTTTTTCTATTATCCATTTTTGAGTTTTCTAACCAAAACTCTGTATGTATTTCCTGTTTCCCCATGTGGCTCTCCCACCAGATCCCACAAATAAGAATATGGTAACATTCCCTTCACATTATGTTAAGGTAGTATGTATTGTAGAATAGCTGTTATCCTCATATATATGTATTTGTAGCAAGTATTTTAGCGATGATCTCAGGATATGCAATACTTATTATGTTTCATACACAATTAAGATTTAAATTTTTTTTGTTAGAATATCACATAAACAAAGGCTTATCAATTATTATTTTTTTATTCATAAGAAGTGGTGGAATCATTAGAAATGTTCTAATATTATTTATATGCAGTAAAAGTTCATGTAAAATATAGAAATAGATAAGTGAGTGCAACAAAGATTTTACTGCATTTTGTTGAATGTGAGCAAGTGAATATACTTAAATAAATAAATAAATAAATAAATATGTGTAGTCCACAGCCCATTTTCTATGGATCCAGGGAATGGAAATATAACTGTATTTTTAGTCAGTGTTGTACATTAAACAGTTTCCACATAAATTTCACATTACAACAGAATATATTTTTGAACAGTATTATTTATCAGTGTATAGTGTATGACAAAATTCAACAGGCTACTACTTCTTGAAAAATGTTCAAGCACATGTAAAAAACAATTTAGAATGTGTTTGGAGCAAGGTGTTTAGAAGCCATCATGAGGGGAACATCTGTAACACACATAAATTGGTTGTACTGAATTCTAAATATTTAGCCACTGGCCAAGATGGCGCATGTAGTAACACTTGTCACTTAAATTTGAGAAGTGCCTACTTTGAATCTCAATCAGGGCACTGACTATCCTGACTGAGATGTTTCATGGTTTCCCTCAATTGCTCTAGACAAATTCCAGGATAGTACTTCAAGTTAGGCTTTGACTCCTACACTCCAAAGCCTTTTTAATTCATTATTTACTAATCATCTCACCATTTGATGTTATATAATCTGAGGTATTGGCAGTATTATTAAATAAACCATAAATAAATAAAACAAATCCCTAGTTATACCAATTACAACAGTCCACACCTTACTGACAACTGCTGACCCAATTTGAACAGGATTCATATTTTACCACTGGTTGTGGCTATAATCTGTATGATAGAATTGAAACTGCAAGCTACAGATTTTAAAAATTTCTCATGCATAACTATAGGAAAATTCAGAACAATTCTTGACAAGTACAAGGCACCACAGTGAAGAGTTTGGCAAGCTGCTGCCCAGAATTCACCAAGCCTTTCTTATAAGTAATGTGCAATATTATGTACATACAGGATGCTGAAAAAATATAACAGATACTAACATGTTCACATTTCTGATGTAACATTTTATTGGTAACTCCCACAAGTTCTGTAATGGCACTCATGGCTGTGGCAGTATCAAAATCGTCTGAAAGAGCTTCCAGAAGTTTTGTTTTGACATCAGAAATGGCCTGAAATAATACAAAGCTTTGTGTCATATGAACTCATATATAAGAAGACATTATCTACAACACAGCAAGTGTTGTTAGGCGTTCTTCATGATGTAAAAAAGGATGACTTATGTAAAGGTCATGTCAGTCTGTATGTTACCTAGTTATCAGTGCCTAAACTGATGAACAGGTATTTTTAAAATGCGATAGTGGAAAGTTGTACTAAAAATTTACTACAGTCATGCATATCATATAGTGTTATTTAACACTTTGCGGACCGGTGATTTAAATATTTAAATCACCATGGGGACCGGCATTTTTATACCTACTACCCTAACTTGTGCACTGCTCACTTTAAAAATTAATATAAAATCTCCTAATTAATTTTATGAGCTAAAATTTTCGGAGAACACTTACCAATGCTGCTAGAAGTGCTTAAGTGTGTGATATTTCTGGAAACACTCCCCTTTGTGAAGTGGCATTACACACTTGCAAATGTAGACAGTCATAGTCCTTTTTTTGTGAACTGCGCCAACATGGCATTGCCTAGAAGGATGCTTCCCCTTGGAATGTTCACTCTTCACAATTTTCACGAGGGTATGTTTCCGCATATCACCTGACAGTCGCCCAGGGGTGTCCACATGAGGCCTGTGTGGGGTGTGATTTGATGGGCTAGGCTGCACTAAGTCTGTCTGACTCTGGTTCTGCCACCACCATCTGGTCTGTAGCCCAAGCCTTTGCCACATTCATCAGAAATGCTTTGTATTTCAATTTCGAATCAGGGTTTAGATTTTTTTAGATTTTTTGCTGTCCCCGCAATGTTACTACGCGCAATGTTATTACCTGCATTATCGTCGGAGCTACTGTCAGTTTTACAGTCTGTGGCCACAATTCTTTGTTCTCCCCTTTCACTGCCGCTCTCTGAATCACCATTACTACGCGTCTCACAGATAAGCCAGGTCAGCTAGGTCTTCGGAGGAGAATTTGTCCTTGATCCATTCTCCTCACTACCTACTGGCTGATACACACAGCTTGAAGAAGGCAAAGCATTTTCCTTTATAGTTGGTTAAGTAAACATCGAGGTCAAGTTACTGACGGCTAACTAAACACTCCAGAGTCTTATCATGCATCTGCAGGAGGTTGCGTGCAATGAAGGTGGCGCCAGAGCAATGTATAGCGTGTTGCAACTTATTGTGTCAGAAAAGGGCCAATTGGCCCACCCGGTCCGCAACGCTATAGAAACGCAGAGGGCCAATTGGCCCCTCCAGTCCTGAATATGTTAAGTTTTGATGAAATTCAATGAATATATATATATATATATATAGTAACTGGAACAAATACAGTTTGCAGTCTGTTCTACATTAGGAACATTCAGTTCATGTAGCAATGTTATCAATATATCTAACAGAAAAACTTGTATTACAGATAACTTACTGAGGGCTCTAGTTTTGTATTTGTGAACCTCATTGCTAAAATTAAATAAATTTTTATTATTAATTGTGTATAAAAGTAATGATTATATGCACTGAGAGTAGACCGTCATTATTTCCAAAGGTCATACATGGCCTTTTTCAGAACCAATTCATTTTTGTTACATTGAATATGAGATGCCTTTTCATAACAATAGTTGGCCATTCCAGTTCTCCTCATGCTAACTGAATACATAGCCTCCTTTATATAAGACTACAAATTAACCTGTTCATGCATATCATAAACTGTTAATGAAATTTTGGTTCCTTCAAAATATTGGTACCTATCCACCAAACATGATGTCACATTCCAGAAGGCAGTATAATTTTCATATTCATCTCTGTGAGAATCTAAGAATTAGAATTTATTCTACCATTAATTTCATGATCCTTGGTGGTTTGGAACTGAATATTTCTCAGAATAGTGTGTCCTTCCGGACACTATTTCAGTAAATTTCTGAGGAGTGTGGATTTGTATGAAGTCACTTCATCCAAAATGAGTTCTTAATCAAGCTGAAAATTAATTTAACTGTATACAAGAACTTCGCTATTTCAACAGAACCTTAAACAAGATTTTGGAGGGTAGAGGATTGGTTGGAACTGAAAGGAATGCATATTTATTATGAACACAAGAGCAGCAGGACTTGAAATGGTCAAGCATAATATCTATAGTGTTAATGCTGTGGGTGACTGAAGAAAAGAAAGTGATTCTAGCAAGCATACAGTCATTATCATCAAGGATGTCAGAATAATTTATGTTGTCAGAAATCTCCTGTATTATTAAGTTCATATATAGTGGAAATAAATGTAATTGTTAATTTACTTACTTAGTGACACCTCTGTGTAAAATGTAGTAATGTTCAACACAAATACACAGAGCCATTAATTTGCAGACTGGCATAAATTAAGCTGCAGATAACAATGCTTTACAAAATTATACTAGAAACTGGAAAGACTGTATTTAAAGAATAAGACAAAAAGAAAAAATAATTCTGGGGAACAACAAAGACCTTTAGAAAATATGTTTTGTAATACCTATAACAGAGTTAAAGAATTATCTACATGCTCATTCCTTCTACTCTTTAGATGAATACTTCAATGTAAATAGAGAATGATGTAAAATTAAGTTATATTAATTTTTAAGCTAAAATTGCCTGTACTTATGTATGTAACCTTTTGACTTGTTCTGTATCCAAAGGTACTAACCTACTTAGGATTTATAGAATGTAAATAAATTCAATTCAATTCAGAACAGTGGAAGGATGGTAATATAAACCACTACAAGCTTAACACCATTACAACCTTTGTATGTTTACAGCTATCTTCTTTTATACTAGCTTTACATTCACAGAAACAGCATTTTACCTTCAACAAATATGATTCATTGATATCTCCAAGAGCTGTATAACCATTAACATATGCATCACAATCAGTGAGAAATGATTCAATCTTCTTCATGATAGCCACAGCATTCTTCATGGCTGTATCAGTGTACTCCATGCCTACAGATAAAATAATGTCCAAAATTATTTCAAAGGAATGCTTAGAAACTATAACTAATTACAAAAGTGTTTACAAATTCCTTGGTTCTTCCATATGCAGAGTGGGAGGGATATATTTGCTTCCAACACACAAATTAATCAATGCATAATTCATTCACCTGGAACAGCAGTTCCCATCCATTATGTATTATTGGGTCCTGGGCACAATAAAGGCTAACATTTGAAATGAAAACATATATTTTATCAGCTTCACAATATCATCTCACCTCAACAGAACTAAGCTCAAGGTCTAATGGTACAGATGCATGTATTTCAAAGTGGGTAACAAGTTAACTTCATGTACATTCAGTAGTATGTATATATCCATGCACACATTACATAGGCTAGCAGTAAGATAACTTCTGCATGCAAGATGGTATGAGAAACTGTATTCTCAAAATGTTAATAAAACAATATTTGTAATAGGGCACAACACATCTTGAATCATCTTTTCTGTTTCCCCATACTTCCAACTGAATAGAAACAAGACTATTCTGAAAAATTACTTACTGCTTCGATAAGGTGACAAGAGACAGAAAATTCTGAATTCATTTGCAGAAAATGACTGAAGGAAATCATGGATACTAATAGTATTCTTTAAGGACTTTGACATTTTTTCTTCTCCTTTTACATGTAAGTGACCTACAACAAAGAAGCCATTATAATTACATAAATGTATAAGTTTCATTTATTTAATTTTGAGCCAGTTGTATTGAAATATTTAATGCTTCAATATATATATATATATACATATCAGTAGAAATTTGTTTTAAATTTTGCTTCTCCCACAACAATTATGAAAGGAACATCACCAGAAAATGCTTAATGAGAAAGAAACTTGACACAATTGTGGACATACATTAAGTCACAGAGGCTGAAAGTATGTGACTAGTTTAAAGATTTACATTGCATATAGAAAAAAAAAGTATTTATTTCTAAAAATACCCTAGCTGCTATCCATTCTACAAATGTTTGTAACTTATGGGTTGTATCTGAAACCGAACTGTACATGAAACCTGGAGTGTCAGAAATCATTGGGCACAAAGAACAAAATGGTGGCTGTACAAAAGGCATTTGATGGTAGTGGTGATAAAGGAAGAAGAGGGGGGAGGATAATANTGATGGACGGAGACTCAGCGACACCACTACACTCACGCTATCGGGGAACGGCACTGCAGTCGCGGGGAGGAGTTGCATCCGTTCTGCGGTGGTATGACTCACGGCAAATTGCAGCCGCGGCGCGCACTTGATTGTACGCACTGTATAATGCATTAACAATATCAAACAATAAAAATTTTACATGACCAGAATTTCATAGCAAGACCATTTGTGCACAAGTATAGCATGCTTGCCTCTGAGTTAAAATTTCATATTATTTTTACGTTATAAATTCATATCACCTAATGAAGACACAAAAAATATAAGATTTGTAGGACTAGAAATCTAGAACAAAAAAGTAGGATTTATGAGTTCTACTACCAACTCCTTGTTATTATTTCCATCCTGTTTGCAGTCATTTAGACATGGACTGAGATAGGAAACAGGGCATATTGAAGGCTGCAGAAATAAAGTTAATGAGAACCTGCAATATTAAAGACAGGTATGAGAATGGTTCTTGAACAATTTAAGCACATTATTTCACAATAATATAAGATGATTTCCCACATAACTTGTTCCACTACAAAGGCGTGTTTTCTGTCACAATGATGTGGGTGATGCAGAAGAGTGACTGCAGTGGTATCAGTGACTCCTCAGCCAAAGAAATCGTGAATACAAACTTGGACAAATGCTACTTTTAGTTCATGAGTACATTTGGAATGGAAAGTGGTAGCAGAGGGAACAATGCACATAAACAATGACAATTATGAGGAGTAATAATTTGGTGTAGGCAATTAAATTAATAAATATGGTGTACATTAACACACTGTAAATAGTATGGTACATGCTTACGGTTAAAAACTGCCTAACTTTTAGGGTGAAAAACAATTTCAGCAGTAGAACGTTTTCACATCTGTGAATCACCAATATGTATAATCTCACCTGAATGAAGCCAGTAGTTCACCCACTGGCCCACTCCATGATAAACACAACTCTGAGCCTCTTCATTCTCATGATGAGGAAACAGCAAATCCACACCGCCAGAATGAATGTCAATATTAGATCCCAGAATATCACTAAGAATGTAAGAGTTACATTAGTACCAGGGAAAAATAAGAAGAAGAAAAAAGACCTATTCCAAGAAATCATTTGTCCTTGCTACATGCCACTGAAGATGCACGTAATTTGGACAGAACCAGCTACAGCTGGATAATAAACGATCAGCACTCTCAATTGCAAGCTTTTTGTAATGTATATTAACATACAGAACCAAAGAATTCAGCAGTTCAAGTCAATATTTACTATGTAAGACACTTTTTCTGTTACTTCATGCTTTCACACCAAGTGCCAAAAACTGGTATTATATAGACAAAGGCAGTTATGTGAAAACACAACACTGTATGTACATTCTTTTTGATATAGTCTATTACAGATTATTTTAATTTGTGAAACATATAAGATGAGATTTAAGAAAACTGTCTCAGAAAGGAAATGAATCATGTGTTTCACCTTCAAAATATCCAAATATAAAGCTAGAATTTAAGAAATGTGTAAAAATGTGCAGCAACAGTAAGCTCACCAGGGTAGTACTGGAGCAACTAGAACAATTATTATCACTTCTTACTGGCACGTAATTTCAGATGCAAATTTAGGACGGAGAGAAAAGTTTCTCTATCCCATTGATACTCATGGCAGTGGTAAATGTTTCACCAGCCATATTAAAGAATGTAAATGATGTTTTAGAAACAAACTAAAGAGTTTCAAGATAAATCAACATTAACAAGCACCTTGCCATAGTGGAGCACTCTATATGCCATCCTGGTCGCCCAGCTCCTGGTCCCCAAGGACTTGGCCAGCATGGTTCTCCAGGTTTGGATCCTTTCCACAGGGCAAAGTCCATTGCAGACCTCTTATATGTCACAGATGAATCTTCTCTGGGAATGTTAGGCAAAAGTTTGCCATATTGAGTATAAGACTTTGTGTCAAAGTAAACGGAGCCTGTACAGAATAATGTCTGTGATCAGATATAACTGCTAAAAAAAACATCAATTGATGAATTAGTTTTACGTAAGTAAATTGAAACATGCAAAACTTGGGCCCTCAGTCTTGGGGAAATCACAGATGTAGGATGTTTTGAAACAAAGTACTAAGAACAATATTTGGACATAAGAAAGAGGAAGCAACAGGATGATGGAACAAATTATATGAGGAGCTTCATAAGATGTAATATTCACCAATATTACTGGGGTGATGAAACTGAGGATTAGATGCAAAGATATGTATATAGCATACGTAAGGAGCTGAGAAATGTATACAAATTTTAGTCAGAAAATCAGAAGAGAAAAGACCACTTGGAGACCCTGGTGATGGAGGCAATATGCTCCTTTGAAACGTTGATACCCACATGAGACTATGTCACATCATAACCCAGAAAACTACAATATGTATTGTGGAGAATCTCATGATTTGTGCACTTCACCAAATATTACTAGGATGCAAATCATGGAGGATAAGATTGGGATGTGTAGCATGGATAACAGCTGAGAACTGCATATAAAATTTTGGTCAGAAAACCTGAAGGGAAGAGACCATTTGTAAGACCTTGATGTAGACAGGAGGATAATAGTAAAATGGATCTTAAAAGAAAGAAAGTGGGAGGGTGCAGTCTGGGTTAATTTGGTTCATGGCAGGGACTAGTGGAGGGCTTTTGAGAATATGAAAATGAACCTTCAGGTTCCATATAAAGGAAGCAATTTCTTAAGTACCTTAGTAACTATTAGTTTCACAGAAAGGACTCTCCCCTATGCAATTAGCTAGTTAGGGATGAATCATCATTTTCCCTATTGACAAGGACTAAATACATTATAACATAATGTAAAAATTACAGGAGTGTTATTTTACTCAAATATCTGTGGAAAAATGTCTTGTAGATAATTCCTTCTATTTGTAAGTAGTCACTGCATACAACAGGCATGGGTAACATGAGNAGAGCATGAATCCGGTTTCTTTATTGCCACACCTTGTATGTAACAGTAACATAAGCATAATGACACACATAAAAACATGAGAACAGTAACATAAGCATAATGACACACATAAAGACTTCACTACATTTGAAGGATAGACATCACAAAGTCACATAATATGTACTTGCATGTATAATCACAGATATCATCTTTCATTTTTACATATATATATTTGTTCAAGTTAGAAAAGTCACGTTTATGTAAACAAATGTCATAAATCCTAGCAAGGAAATTTCATTATAATTACTTTAGTATGACCCAAAGTATCTTCTTTCTCAAAAATGATAATTTTTGGTGAAATAATGGCAGAATGTACTCTCAGATACCACTTATGAAGTTAATTCTTTTGTCACCCGTTTCATAGAAAAGCCTGTCCCATAATAGGATATTGGACATAACAGACTGAAGTGTGGTATTACCTTGCACCTATACCATATCTGAGCTTCTAGAGAACCTTCCTTACATCCACAGTAAAAGTTGAGGAAAAAAGTTCTGACATCAAAACATAGTGGCAAACTATAAGGGGCAGTCAAATGAAAACGGGGCACCATGCATAACTCACATGGTGTGCAAGTTGGTAACACTGGAATTTGCTTATGGTACGAACATCTGGCGGGGACTTGGGAATGAACAGTGACAACGTGCCCTTGAACACTAGTCGTTTGTTTATTGTGCTGGAAGTAGGGTTAGCACTACGTGTGTTCATCAAACATAAGTAATGGAGGCAGGTAAAGAAGAACAGTGAAGTGCAGTGAGCTTTTTGACTGTTGAAGGAGTAGGTGGACAAGAAATTCATTGTTGCATGTCTGTTGTTTACGGCGAACACAGCATGTCACGTTTGTGTGTGCTGGTGTGGTATAAGAGATTCCGAGAGGGACTTGGGTCACTGCAATATGATGCTCGCCCAGGATAGACTCATCATGTCATCACTCCTGATGTTATTGCTGTGTTGGATAGTCATATCCTGGCAAACCGACGGATCACTGTGGAAGAAATAAGTCTTTTGATGGGAACAAGTCACGGTTCCATAATTCCATTGTGACAAAACACCTGCTGTACTGCAAAATCTGCATGCAGTGCGTTCCACATAAACTCACGGAGGAACAGAAGACTCAGAGAATGGCTGCATCACTGGGTCACTTGCAACGATACCATGAGGAAGCGTATGCTTTTCTGTCCTGTATTGCCACTGGGCAAGAAACTTGGTGCCACCATTTTGAACCCGAGAGCAAATGGCAGAGCCAACAGTGGAAACATGTGAA
This sequence comes from Cryptotermes secundus, assembly GCF_002891405.2. Taxonomy (NCBI): domain Eukaryota; kingdom Metazoa; phylum Arthropoda; class Insecta; order Blattodea; family Kalotermitidae; genus Cryptotermes; species Cryptotermes secundus. Next base: position 469,170 of record NW_019723910.1, on the reverse strand, counting down.
TTCTCCCCCACCGAAGAAATCCAAAGCCGTACACACAAATTCCGGTAAAGTGATGATGATGTTCTTCTTCGACTGCAAGGGCCCTGTGTTTGTCGAATTTCTTATCTCCCAGTGGGATAAATGTATTAACAGTTTTGGAGATTACTTTTGAGGTAAGAAATGTTCTTTAATATGTTTTGGCTTCTGACCCGTTTCCATTTGACTGCCCCTCATATATACACTTCACTGACATTCTCCCATCTGTCTTGGAATAGGGTTACTGAAGAAACAGCCTAAAATAGTACTTACCATCTTCAGTGTTGTATGCCTGTCCTTTATCAATTATTTTCTGAACAAAGTTTATGATTTGTGGAATGAAGTTTGTTACTTTGGTAACAACTGTTGGTGGCATAATATTTAAACTAGCCATGTCTTCAAAAAATTCCATTTCATAGCGTTCAGCTAATCTTCTTGGCTCTTCTTTAAGTTGAGCAGCACGAATGATAATTTTGTCATCAATATCTGTGACGCCCATCATCATGACAACATTGATATTGAAATAATTCAAGAGAATCCTATTTATTGTGTCAAATTTCATATAACAGCTAAAAGTTACAGATAAAAGAGAGCATACATTAGTACTTTTAATCAACTAAGTAACTAACTACATAACTACATGGTGCAGTATTTCTTGAGAAGTTGCTACTTGCACATCTGATCATGATGTATTACACTTTTCAGGGAATCTATAGTTTCATTATCATGCTGACACAAACCCACAATTGGAACCTCAGATGAATCCAGTTAATGCTTTATTCCTTTAAGATTAATTTTAATATTATCCTCCCATCTATGCCTAAACCTCTTAATACTCTCTACCGTTGAAGTTTTGCAAATAAAATTTGTAATCACTACTAATCTCCCCCATGCATTATAGAATTTCTACCTTACACAAAGGAACCATGTTATTCTGTGAAAGGAAGTTCTAACACTAATGAAATGTTATCATTGTTCAAATGGAGAAGCTGGTGGCTTTCATACTTATGTCTCACTGTGCAACATCTTTCAAGATCTGGTTTGACTATACCATTTGTATAGAAGTTCACAAATTAATGAATTATATAAGAAAATATCAAATGTTGGTTACAATTTTACTTCTAAAATAAGTAACATTTGCCTCCTAGCCTGTGATAAACAATTGATACAAGATAATAAGTTACAATTGTGGTTGAAATCTTTCGGACATTTCATTGAACTCTCAAAGACATCATATATATTAACTGTTTTCATATTTGGTACTAAATACTGATTTAAGTTTCACTAAATTTCAAGATTATGGTCTTCTGGAATGCGATGCTGTGCACCTTGGTTGACAGATAATAATTTTTGGAGGAACCTATTACTTCCATTTTTGGGGTATTACACTGAAGGCAGAATCAGCACATTTCTCCAAAATGTTATTGATCTACTTAATTACATGGCATTACAACCAAGAAAACATTAATTTTTATACTCACTGCTGTAAGAATATGAAATTTATCTATAAAAGATAGCTAATTTCAATCAGAAACAATTGCTCACAACAGTTAGAGGCAGATATCTTGCTGACGTATATGAAAGAGAGTTTATTAATGATGAATCATTTAGCACAGACAGTTATGGCATTAATGGGTTAACCAGTTTTCCTGCTTAACACCTCTGATCACACTTACATGATGAGGGGTTATCTACCTGAATATCAAAGCAATAAGGAAAGTGAATGCATTCTGTCAAATGCAGTGCCATGATGCATTAGCATACAAAATCAACTGTGTTCAGAGTTACAAAATGTACTAAACAATGTGCTGCATTAATGCAATGCAATCAGCAAAACCTTTAAAACTAATCTGTAACAAAATATCTAACAAAGAAGGCAAAGCTCTAAAGTGGATTCATAGGTGTTATGTCCAATGTTTGAGATGAGTCTCCATGTACCTAGTAATGAGTCACTAAAGCAACCACAGTTGGAGCTTAAAAGCAGATGTATATTCAAAGGAAGCATTCTGAATAAGCTCCCCTCCTAAAACTACACAAATAAAAACACTGTACAACAGTCTCATACTTAGACAAAATTAATACTTCTTCTCTACATAATATATTCAAATATAGCAGCTGTCAATTTCAGCACCACTTATAATAACTCTTATGTATTTCC